>NC_091210.1:31886163-31939237 GCF_040958095.1 Procambarus clarkii
AACTCACACCCCAGAAGTGACTCGAACCCATACTCCCAGGAGCAACGCAACTGGTATGTACAAGCCGCCTTAATCCACTTGACCATCACGACCGGACATAATGAGGTGATAGCCGAGGCTATTTGAACCACCCCACGAGCCGGCACTCGGATAGTAATCTTGGGCATAGCATTTTACCAAATCACCTCATTCTTTGGGGCACACGTGAGGAACACAAATGCGAACAAGCCTGAATGGTCCCCAGGACAATATGCAACTGAAAACTCACACCCCAGAAGTGACTCGAACCCATACTCCCAGGAGCAACGCAACTGGTATGTACAAGACGCCTTAATCCACTTGACCATCACGACCGGACATAATGAGGAGATAGCCGAGGCTATTTGAACCACCCCACCGCCGGCACTCGGATAGTAATCTTGGGCATAGCATTTTACCAAATCACCTCATTCTTTGGGGCACACGTGAGGAACACAAATGCGAACAAGCCTGAATAGTCCCCAGGACAATATGCAACTGAAAACTCACACCCCAGAAGTGACTCGAACCCATACTCCGAGGAGCAACGCAACTGGTATGTACAAGACGCCTTAATCCACTTGACCATCACGACCGGACATAATGAGGTGATAGCCGAGGCTATTTGAACCACCCCACCGCCGGTACTCGGATAGTAATCTTGGGCATAGCATTTTACAAATCCCCTCATTCTTTGGGGCACATGTGAGGAACACAAATGCAAACAAGCCTGAATGGTCCCCAGGACAATATGCAACTGAAAACTCACACCCCAGAAGTGACTCGAACCCATACTCCCAGGAGCAACGCCACTTGTATGTACAAGACGCCTTAATCCACTTGACCATCACGACCGGACATAATGAGGTGATAGCCGAGGCTATTTGAACCACCCCACCGCCGGCACTCGGATAGTATTCTTGGGCATAGCATTTTACCAAATCACCTCATTCTTTGGGGCACACGTGAGGAACACAAAAGCGAACAAGCCTGAATGGTCCCCAGGACAATATGCAACTGAAAACTCACACCCCAGAAGTGACTCGAACCCATACTCCCAGGAGCAACGCAACTGGTATGTACAAGACGCCTTAATCCACTTGACCATCACGACCGGACATAATGAGGTGATAGCTGAGGCTATTTGAACCACCCCACCGCCGGGACTCGGATAGTAATCTTGGGCATAGCATTTTACCAAATCACCTCATTCTTTGGGGCACACATGAGGAACCCAAATGCGAAACAGCCTGAATGGTCCCCAGGACAATATGTAACTGAAAACTCACACCCCAGAAGTGACTCGAACCCATACTCCCAGGAGCAACGCAACTGGTATGTACAAGACGCCTTAATCCACTTGACCATCACGACCGGACATAATGAGGTGATAGCCGAGGCTATTTGAACCACCCCACCACCGGCACTCGGATAGTAATCTTGGGCATAGCATTTTACCAAATCACCTCATTCTTTGAGGCACACGTGAGGAACACAAATGCGAACAAGCCTGAATGGTCCCCAGGACAATATGCAACTGAAAACTCACACCCCAGAAGTGACTCGAACCCATACTCCCAGGAGCAACGCAACTGGTATGTACAAGACGCCTTAATCCACTTGACCATCACGACCGGACATAATGAGGTGATAGCCGGGGATATTTGAACCACCCCACCGCCGGCACTAGGATAGTAATCTTGGGCATAGCATTTTACCAAATCACCTCATTCTTTGGGGCACACGTGAGGAACACAAATGCGAACAAGCCTGAATGGTCCCCAGGACAATATGCAACTGAAAACTCACACCCCAGAAGTGACTCGAACCCATACTCCCAGGAGCAACGCAACTGGTATGTACAAGACGCCTTAATCCACTTGACCATCACGACCGGACATAATGAGGTGATAGCAGAGGCTATTTGAACCACCCCACCGCCGGCACTCGGATAGTAATCTTGGGCATAGCATTTTACCAAATCACCTCATTCTTTGGGGCACACGTGAGGAACACAAATGCGAACAAGCCTGAATGGTCCCCAGGACAATATGCAACTGAAAACTCACACCCCAGAAGTGACTCGAACCCATACTCCCAGGAGCAACGCAACTGGTATGTACAAGACGCCTTAATCCACTTGACCATCACGACCGGACATAATGAGGTGATAGCCGAGGCTATTTGAACCACCCCACCGCCGGCACTCGGATAGTAATCTTGGGCATAGCATTTTACAAAATCACCTCATTCTTTGGGGCACACGTGAGGAACACAAATGCGAACAAGCCTGAATGGTCCCCAGGACAATATGCAACTGAAAACTCACACCCCAGAAGTGACTCGAACCCATACTCCCAGGAGCAACGCAACTGGTATGTACAAGACGCCTTAATCCACTTGACCATCACGACCGGACATAATGAGGAGATAGCCGAGGCTATTTGAACCACCCCACCGCCGGCACTCGGATAGTAATCTTGGGCATAGCATTTTACCAAATCACCTCATTCTTTGGGGCACACGTGAGGAACACAAATGCGAACAAGCCTGAATGGTCCCCAGGACAATATGCAACTGAAAACTCACACCCCAGAAGTGACTCGAACCCATACTCCGAGGAGCAACGCAACTGGTATGTACAAGACGCCTTAATCCACTTGACCATCACGACCGGACATAATGAGGTGATAGCCGAGGCTATTTGAACCACCCCACCGCCGGTACTCGGATAGTAATCTTGGGCATAGCATTTTACCAAATCCCCTCATTCTTTGGGGCACACGTGAGGAACACAAATGCGAACAAGCCTGAATGGTCCCCAGGACAATATGCAACTGAAAACTCACACCCCAGAAGTGACTCGAACCCATACTCCCAGGAGCAACGCCACTGGTATGTACAAGACGCCTTAATCCACTTGACCATCACGACCGGACATAATGAGGTGATAGCCGAGGCTATTTGAACCACCCCACCGCCGGCACTCGGATAGTATCTTGGGCATAGCATTTTACCAAATCACCTCATTCTTTGGGGCACACGTGAGGAACACAAATGCGAACAAGCCTGAATGGTCCCCAGGACAATATGCAACTGAAAACTCACACCCCAGAAGTGACTCGAACCCATACTCCCAGGAGCAACGCAACTGGTATGTACAAGACGCCTTAATCCACTTGACCATCACGACCGGACATAATGAGGTGATAGCCGAGGCTATTTGAACCACCCCACCGCCGGCACTCGGATAGTAATCTTGGGCATAGCATTTTACCAAATCACCTCATTCTTTGGGGCACACGTGAGGAACACAAATGCGAACAAGCCTGAATGGTCCCCAGGACAATATGCAACTGAAAACTCACACCCCAGAAGTGACTCGAACCCATACTCCCAGGAGCAACGCAACTGGTATGTACAAGACGCCTTAATCCACTTGACCATCACGACCGGACATAATGAGGTGATAGCCGAGGCTATTTGAACCACCCCACCGCCGGCACTCGGATAGTAATCTTGGGCATAGCATTTTACCAAATCACCTCATTCTTTGGGGCACACGTGAGGAACACAAATGCGAACAAGCCTGAATGGTCCCCAGGACAATATGCAACTGAAAACTCACACCCCAGAAGTGACTCGAACCCATACTCCCAGGAGCAACGCAACTGGTATGTACAAGACGCCTTAATCCACTTGACCATCACGACCGGACATAATGAGGTGATAGCCGAGGCTATTTGAACCACCCCACCGCCGGCACTAGGATAGTAATCTTGGGCATAGCATTTTACCAAATCACCTCATTCTTTGGGGCACACGTGAGGAACACAAATGCGAACAAGCCTGAATGGTCCCCAGGACAATATGCAACTGAAAACTCACACCCCAGAAGTGACTCGAACCCATACTCCCAGGAGCAACGCAACTGGTATGTACAAGACGCCTTAATCCACTTGACCATCACGACCGGACATAATGAGGTGATAGCCGAGGCTATTTGAACCACCCCACCGCCGGCACTCGGATAGTAATCTTGGGCATAGCATTTTACCAAATCACCTCATTCTTTGGGGCACACGTGAGGAACACAAATGCGAACAAGCCTGAATGGTCCCCAGGACAATATGCAACTGAAAACTCACACCCCAGAAGTGACTCGAACCCATACTCCCAGGAGCAACGCAACTGGTATGTACAAGACGCCTTAATCCACTTGACCATCACGACCGGACATAATGAGGTGATAGCCGAGGCTATTTGAACCACCCCACCGCCGGCACTCGGATAGTAATCTTGGGCATAGCATTTTACCAAATCACCTCATTCTTTGGGGCACACGTGAGGAACACAAATGCGAACAAGCCTGAATGGTCCCCAGGACAATATGCAACTGAAAACTCACACCCCAGAAGTGACTCGAACCCATACTCCCAGGAGCAACGCAACTGGTATGTACAAGACGCCTTAATCCACTTGACCATCACGACCGGACATAATGAGGTGATAGCCGAGGCTATTTGAACCACCCCACCGCCGGCACTCGGATAGTAATCTTGGGCATAGCATTTTACCAAATCACCTCATTCTTTGGGGCACACGTGAGGAACACAAATGCGAACAAGCCTGAATGGTCCCCAGGACAATATGCAACTGAAAACTCACACCCCAGAAGTGACTCGAACCCATACTCCCAGGAGCAACGCAACTGGTATGTACAAGACGCCTTAATCCACTTGACCATCACGACCGGACATAATGAGGTGATAGCCGAGGCTATTTGAACCACCCCACCGCCGGCACTCGGATAGTAATCTTGGGCATAGCATTTTACCAAATCACCTCATTCTTTGGGGCACACGTGAGGAACACAAATGCGAACAAGCCTGAATGGTCCCCAGGACAATATGCAACTGAAAACTCACACCCCAGAAGTGACTCGAACCCATACTCCCAGGAGCAACGCAACTGGTATGTACAAGACGCCTTAATCCACTTGACCATCACGACCGGACATAATGAGGTGATAGCCGAGGCTATTTGAACCACCCCACCGCCGGCACTCGGATAGTAATCTTGGGCATAGCATTTTACCAAATCACCTCATTCTTTGGGGCACACGTGAGGAACACAAATGCGAACAAGCCTGAATGGTCCCCAGGACAATATGCAACTGAAAACTCACACCCCAGAAGTGACTCGAACCCATACTCCCAGGAGCAACGCAACTGGTATGTACAAGACGCCTTAATCCACTTGACCATCACGACCGGACATAATGAGGTGATAGCCGAGGCTATTTGAACCACCCCACCGCCGGCACTCGGATAGTAATCTTGGGCATAGCATTTTACCAAATCACCTCATTCTTTGGGGCACACGTGAGGAACACAAATGCGAACAAGCCTGAATGGTCCCCAGGACAATATGCAACTGAAAACTCACACCCCAGAAGTGACTCGAACCCATACTCCCAGGAGCAACGCAACTGGTATGTACAAGACGCCTTAATCCACTTGACCATCACGACCGGACATAATGAGGTGATAGCCGAGGCTATTTGAACCACCCCACCGCCGGCACTCGGATAGTAATCTTGGGCATAGCATTTTACCAAATCACCTCATTCTTTGGGGCACACGTGAGGAACACAAATGCGAACAAGCCTGAATGGTCCCCAGGACAATATGCAACTGAAAACTCACACCCCAGAAGTGACTCGAACCCATACTCCCAGGAGCAACGCAACTGGTATGTACAAGACGCCTTAATCCACTTGACCATCACGACCGGACATAATGAGGTGATAGCCGAGGCTATTTGAACCACCCCACCGCCGGCACTCGGATAGTAATCTTGGGCATAGCATTTTACCAAATCACCTCATTCTTTGGGGCACACGTGAGGAACACAAATGCGAACAAGCCTGAATGGTCCCCAGGACAATATGCAACTGAAAACTCACACCCCAGAAGTGACTCGAACCCATACTCCCAGGAGCAACGCAACTGGTATGTACAAGACGCCTTAATCCACTTGACCATCACGACCGGACATAATGAGGTGATAGCCGAGGCTATTTGAACCACCCCACCGCCGGCACTCGGATAGTAATCTTGGGCATAGCATTTTACCAAATCACCTCATTCTTTGGGGCACACGTGAGGAACACAAATGCGAACAAGCCTGAATGGTCCCCAGGACAATATGCAACTGAAAACTCACACCCCAGAAGTGACTCGAACCCATACTCCCAGGAGCAACGCAACTGGTATGTACAAGACGCCTTAATCCACTTGACCATCACGACCGGACATAATGAGGTGATAGCCGAGGCTATTTGAACCACCCCACCGCCGGCACTCGGATAGTAATCTTGGGCATAGCATTTTACCAAATCACCTCATTCTTTGGGGCACACGTGAGGAACACAAATGCGAACAAGCCTGAATGGTCCCCAGGACAATATGCAACTGAAAACTCACACCCCAGAAGTGACTCGAACCCATACTCCCAGGAGCAACGCAACTGGTATGTACAAGACGCCTTAATCCACTTGACCATCACGACCGGACATAATGAGGTGATAGCCGAGGCTATTTGAACCACCCCACCGCCGGCACTCGGATAGTAATCTTGGGCATAGCATTTTACCAAATCACCTCATTCTTTGGGGCACACTGTGAGGAACACAAATGCGAACAAGCCTGAATGGTCCCCAGGACAATATGCAACTGAAAACTCACACCCCAGAAGTGACTCGAACCCATACTCCCAGGAGCAACGCAACTGGTATGTACAAGACGCCTTAATCCACTTGACCATCACGACCGGACATAATGAGGTGATAGCCGAGGCTATTTGAACCACCCCACCGCCGGCACTCGGATAGTATTCTTGGGCATAGCATTTTACCAAATCACCTCATTCTTTGGGGCACACGTGAGGAACACAAATGCGAACAAGCCTGAATGGTCCCCAGGACAATATGCAACTGAAAACTCACACCCCAGAAGTGACTCGAACCCATACTCCGAGGAGCAACGCAACTGGTATGTACAAGACGCCTTAATCCACTTGACCATCACGACCGGACATAATGAGGTGATAGCCGAGGCTATTTGAACCACCCCACCGCCGGCACTCGGATAGTAATCTTGGGCATAGCATTTTACCAAATCACCTCATTCTTTGGGGCACACGTGAGGAACACAAATGCGAACAAGCCTGAATGGTCCCCAGGACAATATGCAACTGAAAACTCACACCCCAGAAGTGACTCGAACCCATACTCCCAGGAGCAACGCAACTGGTATGTACAAGACGCCTTAATCCACTTGACCATCACGACCGGACATAATGAGGTGATAGCCGAGGCTATTTGAACCACCCCACCGCCGGCACTCGGATAGTAATCTTGGGCATAGCATTTTACCAAATCACCTCATTCTTTGGGGCACACGTGAGGAACACAAATGCGAACAAGCCTGAATGGTCCCCAGGACAATATGCAACTGAAAACTCACACCCCAGAAGTGACTCGAACCCATACTCCCAGGAGCAACGCAACTGGTATGTACAAGACGCCTTAATCCACTTGACCATCACGACCGGACATAATGAGGTGATAGCCGAGGCTATTTGAACCACCCCACCGCCGGCACTCAGATAGTAATCTTGGGCATAGCATTTTACCAAATCACCTCATTCTTTGGGGCACACGTGAGGAACACAAATGCGAACAAGCCTGAATGGTCCCCAGGACAATATGCAACTGAAAACTCACACACCAGAAGTGACTCGAACCCATACTCCCAGGAGCAACGCAACTGGTATGTACAAGACGCCTTAATCCACTTGACCATCACGACCGGACATAATGAGGTGATAGCCGAGGCTATTTGAACCACCCCACCGCCGGCACTCGGATAGTAATCTTGGGCATAGCATTTTACCAAATCACCTCATTCTTTGGGGCACACGTGAGGAACACAAATGCGAACAAGCCTGAATGGTCCCCAGGACAATATGCAACTGAAAACTCACACCCCAGAAGTGACTCGAACCCATACTCCCAGGAGCAACGCAACTGGTATGTACAAGACGCCTTAATCCACTTGACCATCACGACCGGACATAATGAGGTGATAGCCGAGGCTATTTGAACCACCCCACCGCCGGCACTCGGATAGTAATCTTGGGCATAGCATTTTACCAAATCACCTCATTCTTTGGGGCACACGTGAGGAACACAAATGCGAACAAGCCTGAATGGTCCCCAGGACAATATGCAACTGAAAACTCACACCCCAGAAGTGACTCGAACCCATACTCCGAGGAGCAACGCAACTGGTATGTACAAGACGCCTTAATCCACTTGACCATCACGACCGGACATAATGAGGTGATAGCCGAGGCTATTTGAACCACCCCACCGCCGGCACTCGGATAGTAATCTTGGGCATAGCATTTTACCAAATCACCTCATTCTTTGGGGCACACGTGAGGAACACAAATGCGAACAAGCCTGAATGGTCCCCAGGACAATATGCAACTGAAAACTCACACCCCAGAAGTGACTCGAACCCATACTCCCAGGAGCAACGCAACTGGTATGTACAAGACGCCTTAATCCACTTGACCATCACGACCGGACATAATGAGGTGATAGCCGAGGCTATTTGAACCACCCCACCGCCGGCACTCGGATAGTAATCTTGGGCATAGCATTTTACCAAATCACCTCATTCTTTGGGGCACACGTGAGGAACACAAATGCGAACAAGCCTGAATGGTCCCCAGGACAATATGCAACTGAAAACTCACACCCCAGAAGTGACTCGAACCCATACTCCCAGGAGCAACGCAACTGGTATGTACAAGACGCCTTAATCCACTTGACCATCACGACCGGACATAATGAGGTGATAGCCGAGGCTATTTGAACCACCCCACCGCCGGCACTCGGATAGTAATCTTGGGCATAGCATTTTACCAAATCACCTCATTCTTTGGGGCACACGTGAGGAACACAAATGCGAACAAGCCTGAATGGTCCCCAGGACAATATGCAACTGAAAACTCACACCCCAGAAGTGACTCGAACCCATACTCCCAGGAGCAACGCAACTGGTATGTACAAGACGCCTTAATCCACTTGACCATCACGACCGGACATAATGAGGTGATAGCCGAGGCTATTTGAACCACCCCACCGCCGGCACTCGGATAGTAATCTTGGGCATAGCATTTTACCAAATCACCTCATTCTTTGGGGCACACGTGAGGAACACAAATGCGAACAAGCCTGAATGGTCCCCAGGACAATATGCAACTGAAAACTCACACCCCAGAAGTGACTCGAACCCATACTCCCAGGAGCAACGCAACTGGTATGTACAAGACGCCTTAATCCACTTGACCATCACGACCGGACATAATGAGGTGATAGCCGAGGCTATTTGAACCACCCCACCGCCGGCACTCGGATAGTAATCTTGGGCATAGCATTTTACCAAATCACCTCATTCTTTGGGGCACACGTGAGGAACACAAATGCGAACAAGCCTGAATGGTCCCCAGGACAATATGCAACTGAAAACTCACACCCCAGAAGTGACTCGAACCCATACTCCCAGGAGCAACGCAACTGGTATGTACAAGACGCCTTAATCCACTTGACCATCACGACCGGACATAATGAGGTGATAGCCGAGGCTATTTGAACCACCCCACCGCCGGCACTCGGATAGTAATCTTGGGCATAGCATTTTACCAAATCACCTCATTCTTTGGGGCACACGTGAGGAACACAAATGCGAACAAGCCTGAATGGTCCCCAGGACAATATGCAACTGAAAACTCACACCCCAGAAGTGACTCGAACCCATACTCCCAGGAGCAACGCAACTGGTATGTACAAGACGCCTTAATCCACTTGACCATCACGACCGGACATAATGAGGTGATAGCCGAGGCTATTTGAACCACCCCACCGCCGGCACTCGGATAGTAATCTTGGGCATAGCATTTTACCAAATCACCTCATTCTTTGGGGCACACGTGAGGAACACAAATGCGAACAAGCCTGAATGGTCCCCAGGACAATATGCAACTGAAAACTCACACCCCAGAAGTGACTCGAACCCATACTCCCAGGAGCAACGCAACTGGTATGTACAAGACGCCTTAATCCACTTGACCATCACGACCGGACATAATGAGGTGATAGCCGAGGCTATTTGAACCACCCCACCGCCGGCACTCGGATAGTAATCTTGGGCATAGCATTTTACCAAATCACCTCATTCTTTGGGGCACACGTGAGGAACACAAATGCGAACAAGCCTGAATGGTCCCCAGGACAATATGCAACTGAAAACTCACACCCCAGAAGTGACTCGAACCCATACTCCCAGGAGCAACGCAACTGGTATGTACAAGACGCCTTAATCCACTTGACCATCACGACCGGACATAATGAGGTGATAGCCGAGGCTATTTGAACCACCCCACCGCCGGCACTCGGATAGTAATCTTGGGCATAGCATTTTACCAAATCACCTCATTCTTTGGGGCACACGTGAGGAACACAAATGCGAACAAGCCTGAATGGTCCCCAGGACAATATGCAACTGAAAACTCACACCCCAGAAGTGACTCGAACCCATACTCCCAGGAGCAACGCAACTGGTATGTACAAGACGCCTTAATCCACTTGACCATCACGACCGGACATAATGAGGTGATAGCCGAGGCTATTTGAACCACCCCACCGCCGGCACTCGGATAGTAATCTTGGGCATAGCATTTTACCAAATCACCTCATTCTTTGGGGCACACGTGAGGAACACAAATGCGAACAAGCCTGAATGGTCCCCAGGACAATATGCAACTGAAAACTCACACCCCAGAAGTGACTCGAACCCATACTCCCAGGAGCAACGCAACTGGTATGTACAAGACGCCTTAATCCACTTGACCATCACGACCGGACATAATGAGGTGATAGCCGAGGCTATTTGAACCACCCCACCGCCGGCACTCGGATAGTAATCTTGGGCATAGCATTTTACCAAATCACCTCATTCTTTGGGGCACACGTGAGGAACACAAATGCGAACAAGCCTGAATGGTCCCCAGGACAATATGCAACTGAAAACTCACACCCCAGAAGTGACTCGAACCCATACTCCCAGGAGCAACGCAACTGGTATGTACAAGACGCCTTAATCCACTTGACCATCACGACCGGACATAATGAGGTGATAGCCGAGGCTATTTGAACCACCCCACCGCCGGCACTCGGATAGTAATCTTGGGCATAGCATTTTACCAAATCACCTCATTCTTTGGGGCACACGTGAGGAACACAAATGCGAACAAGCCTGAATGGTCCCCAGGACAATATGCAACTGAAAACTCACACCCCAGAAGTGACTCGAACCCATACTCCCAGGAGCAACGCAACTGGTATGTACAAGACGCCTTAATCCACTTGACCATCACGACCGGACATAATGAGGTGATAGCCGAGGCTATTTGAACCACCCCACCGCCGGCACTCGGATAGTAATCTTGGGCATAGCATTTTACCAAATCACCTCATTCTTTGGGGCACACGTGAGGAACACAAATGCGAACAAGCCTGAATGGTCCCCAGGACAATATGCAACTGAAAACTCACACCCCAGAAGTGACTCGAACCCATACTCCCAGGAGCAACGCAACTGGTATGTACAAGACGCCTTAATCCACTTGACCATCACGACCGGACATAATGAGGTGATAGCCGAGGCTATTTGAACCACCCCACCGCCGGCACTCGGATAGTAATCTTGGGCATAGCATTTTACCAAATCACCTCATTCTTTGGGGCACACGTGAGGAACACAAATGCGAACAAGCCTGAATGGTCCCCAGGACAATATGCAACTGAAAACTCACACCCCAGAAGTGACTCGAACCCATACTCCCAGGAGCAACGCAACTGGTATGTACAAGACGCCTTAATCCACTTGACCATCACGACCGGACATAATGAGGTGATAGCCGAGGCTATTTGAACCACCCCACCGCCGGCACTCGGATAGTAATCTTGGGCATAGCATTTTACCAAATCACCTCATTCTTTGGGGCACACGTGAGGAACACAAATGCGAACAAGCCTGAATGGTCCCCAGGACAATATGCAACTGAAAACTCACACCCCAGAAGTGACTCGAACCCATACTCCCAGGAGCAACGCAACTGGTATGTACAAGACGCCTTAATCCACTTGACCATCACGACCGGACATAATGAGGTGATAGCCGAGGCTATTTGAACCACCCCACCGCCGGCACTCGGATAGTAATCTTGGGCATAGCATTTTACCAAATCACCTCATTCTTTGGGGCACACGTGAGGAACACAAATGCGAACAAGCCTGAATGGTCCCCAGGACAATATGCAACTGAAAACTCACACCCCAGAAGTGACTCGAACCCATACTCCCAGGAGCAACGCAACTGGTATGTACAAGACGCCTTAATCCACTTGACCATCACGACCGGACATAATGAGGTGATAGCCGAGGCTATTTGAACCACCCCACCGCCGGCACTCGGATAGTAATCTTGGGCATAGCATTTTACCAAATCACCTCATTCTTTGGGGCACACGTGAGGAACACAAATGCGAACAAGCCTGAATGGTCCCCAGGACAATATGCAACTGAAAACTCACACCCCAGAAGTGACTCGAACCCATACTCCCAGGAGCAACGCAACTGGTATGTACAAGACGCCTTAATCCACTTGACCATCACGACCGGACATAATGAGGTGATAGCCGAGGCTATTTGAACCACCCCACCGCCGGCACTCGGATAGTAATCTTGGGCATAGCATTTTACCAAATCACCTCATTCTTTGGGGCACACGTGAGGAACACAAATGCGAACAAGCCTGAATGGTCCCCAGGACAATATGCAACTGAAAACTCACACCCCAGAAGTGACTCGAACCCATACTCCCAGGAGCAACGCAACTGGTATGTACAAGACGCCTTAATCCACTTGACCATCACGACCGGACATAATGAGGTGATAGCCGAGGCTATTTGAACCACCCCACCGCCGGCACTCGGATAGTAATCTTGGGCATAGCATTTTACCAAATCACCTCATTCTTTGGGGCACACGTGAGGAACACAAATGCGAACAAGCCTGAATGGTCCCCAGGACAATATGCAACTGAAAACTCACACCCCAGAAGTGACTCGAACCCATACTCCCAGGAGCAACGCAACTGGTATGTACAAGACGCCTTAATCCACTTGACCATCACGACCGGACATAATGAGGTGATAGCCGAGGCTATTTGAACCACCCCACCGCCGGCACTCGGATAGTAATCTTGGGCATAGCATTTTACCAAATCACCTCATTCTTTGGGGCACACGTGAGGAACACAAATGCGAACAAGCCTGAATGGTCCCCAGGACAATATGCAACTGAAAACTCACACCCCAGAAGTGACTCGAACCCATACTCCCAGGAGCAACGCAACTGGTATGTACAAGACGCCTTAATCCACTTGACCATCACGACCGGACATAATGAGGTGATAGCCGAGGCTATTTGAACCACCCCACCGCCGGCACTCGGATAGTAATCTTGGGCATAGCATTTTACCAAATCACCTCATTCTTTGGGGCACACGTGAGGAACACAAATGCGAACAAGCCTGAATGGTCCCCAGGACAATATGCAACTGAAAACTCACACCCCAGAAGTGACTCGAACCCATACTCCCAGGAGCAACGCAACTGGTATGTACAAGACGCCTTAATCCACTTGACCATCACGACCGGACATAATGAGGTGATAGCCGAGGCTATTTGAACCACCCCACCGCCGGCACTCGGATAGTAATCTTGGGCATAGCATTTTACCAAATCACCTCATTCTTTGGGGCACACGTGAGGAACACAAATGCGAACAAGCCTGAATGGTCCCCAGGACAATATGCAACTGAAAACTCACACCCCAGAAGTGACTCGAACCCATACTCCCAGGAGCAACGCAACTGGTATGTACAAGACGCCTTAATCCACTTGACCATCACGACCGGACATAATGAGGTGATAGCCGAGGCTATTTGAACCACCCCACCGCCGGCACTCGGATAGTAATCTTGGGCATAGCATTTTACCAAATCACCTCATTCTTTGGGGCACACGTGAGGAACACAAATGCGAACAAGCCTGAATGGTCCCCAGGACAATATGCAACTGAAAACTCACACCCCAGAAGTGACTCGAACCCATACTCCCAGGAGCAACGCAACTGGTATGTACAAGACGCCTTAATCCACTTGACCATCACGACCGGACATAATGAGGTGATAGCCGAGGCTATTTGAACCACCCCACCGCCGGCACTCGGATAGTAATCTTGGGCATAGCATTTTACCAAATCACCTCATTCTTTGGGGCACACGTGAGGAACACAAATGCGAACAAGCCTGAATGGTCCCCAGGACAATATGCAACTGAAAACTCACACCCCAGAAGTGACTCGAACCCATACTCCCAGGAGCAACGCAACTGGTATGTACAAGACGCCTTAATCCACTTGACCATCACGACCGGACATAATGAGGTGATAGCCGAGGCTATTTGAACCACCCCACCGCCGGCACTCGGATAGTAATCTTGGGCATAGCATTTTACCAAATCACCTCATTCTTTGGGGCACACGTGAGGAACACAAATGCGAACAAGCCTGAATGGTCCCCAGGACAATATGCAACTGAAAACTCACACCCCAGAAGTGACTCGAACCCATACTCCCAGGAGCAACGCAACTGGTATGTACAAGACGCCTTAATCCACTTGACCATCACGACCGGACATAATGAGGTGATAGCCGAGGCTATTTGAACCACCCCACCGCCGGCACTCGGATAGTAATCTTGGGCATAGCATTTTACCAAATCACCTCATTCTTTGGGGCACACGTGAGGAACACAAATGCGAACAAGCCTGAATGGTCCCCAGGACAATATGCAACTGAAAACTCACACCCCAGAAGTGACTCGAACCCATACTCCCAGGAGCAACGCAACTGGTATGTACAAGACGCCTTAATCCACTTGACCATCACGACCGGACATAATGAGGTGATAGCCGAGGCTATTTGAACCACCCCACCGCCGGCACTCGGATAGTAATCTTGGGCATAGCATTTTACCAAATCACCTCATTCTTTGGGGCACACGTGAGGAACACAAATGCGAACAAGCCTGAATGGTCCCCAGGACAATATGCAACTGAAAACTCACACCCCAGAAGTGACTCGAACCCATACTCCCAGGAGCAACGCAACTGGTATGTACAAGACGCCTTAATCCACTTGACCATCACGACCGGACATAATGAGGTGATAGCCGAGGCTATTTGAACCACCCCACCGCCGGCACTCGGATAGTAATCTTGGGCATAGCATTTTACCAAATCACCTCATTCTTTGGGGCACACGTGAGGAACACAAATGCGAACAAGCCTGAATGGTCCCCAGGACAATATGCAACTGAAAACTCACACCCCAGAAGTGACTCGAACCCATACTCCCAGGAGCAACGCAACTGGTATGTACAAGACGCCTTAATCCACTTGACCATCACGACCGGACATAATGAGGTGATAGCCGAGGCTATTTGAACCACCCCACCGCCGGCACTCGGATAGTAATCTTGGGCATAGCATTTTACCAAATCACCTCATTCTTTGGGGCACACGTGAGGAACACAAATGCGAACAAGCCTGAATGGTCCCCAGGACAATATGCAACTGAAAACTCACACCCCAGAAGTGACTCGAACCCATACTCCCAGGAGCAACGCAACTGGTATGTACAAGACGCCTTAATCCACTTGACCATCACGACCGGACATAATGAGGTGATAGCCGAGGCTATTTGAACCACCCCACCGCCGGCACTCGGATAGTAATCTTGGGCATAGCATTTTACCAAATCACCTCATTCTTTGGGGCACACGTGAGGAACACAAATGCGAACAAGCCTGAATGGTCCCCAGGACAATATGCAACTGAAAACTCACACCCCAGAAGTGACTCGAACCCATACTCCCAGGAGCAACGCAACTGGTATGTACAAGACGCCTTAATCCACTTGACCATCACGACCGGACATAATGAGGTGATAGCCGAGGCTATTTGAACCACCCCACCGCCGGCACTCGGATAGTAATCTTGGGCATAGCATTTTACCAAATCACCTCATTCTTTGGGGCACACGTGAGGAACACAAATGCGAACAAGCCTGAATGGTCCCCAGGACAATATGCAACTGAAAACTCACACCCCAGAAGTGACTCGAACCCATACTCCCAGGAGCAACGCAACTGGTATGTACAAGACGCCTTAATCCACTTGACCATCACGACCGGACATAATGAGGTGATAGCCGAGGCTATTTGAACCACCCCACCGCCGGCACTCGGATAGTAATCTTGGGCATAGCATTTTACCAAATCACCTCATTCTTTGGGGCACACGTGAGGAACACAAATGCGAACAAGCCTGAATGGTCCCCAGGACAATATGCAACTGAAAACTCACACCCCAGAAGTGACTCGAACCCATACTCCCAGGAGCAACGCAACTGGTATGTACAAGACGCCTTAATCCACTTGACCATCACGACCGGACATAATGAGGTGATAGCCGAGGCTATTTGAACCACCCCACCGCCGGCACTCGGATAGTAATCTTGGGCATAGCATTTTACCAAATCACCTCATTCTTTGGGGCACACGTGAGGAACACAAATGCGAACAAGCCTGAATGGTCCCCAGGACAATATGCAACTGAAAACTCACACCCCAGAAGTGACTCGAACCCATACTCCCAGGAGCAACGCAACTGGTATGTACAAGACGCCTTAATCCACTTGACCATCACGACCGGACATAATGAGGTGATAGCCGAGGCTATTTGAACCACCCCACCGCCGGCACTCGGATAGTAATCTTGGGCATAGCATTTTACCAAATCACCTCATTCTTTGGGGCACACGTGAGGAACACAAATGCGAACAAGCCTGAATGGTCCCCAGGACAATATGCAACTGAAAACTCACACCCCAGAAGTGACTCGAACCCATACTCCCAGGAGCAACGCAACTGGTATGTACAAGACGCCTTAATCCACTTGACCATCACGACCGGACATAATGAGGTGATAGCCGAGGCTATTTGAACCACCCCACCGCCGGCACTCGGATAGTAATCTTGGGCATAGCATTTTACCAAATCACCTCATTCTTTGGGGCACACGTGAGGAACACAAATGCGAACAAGCCTGAATGGTCCCCAGGACAATATGCAACTGAAAACTCACACCCCAGAAGTGACTCGAACCCATACTCCCAGGAGCAACGCAACTGGTATGTACAAGACGCCTTAATCCACTTGACCATCACGACCGGACATAATGAGGTGATAGCCGAGGCTATTTGAACCACCCCACCGCCGGCACTCGGATAGTAATCTTGGGCATAGCATTTTACCAAATCACCTCATTCTTTGGGGCACACGTGAGGAACACAAATGCGAACAAGCCTGAATGGTCCCCAGGACAATATGCAACTGAAAACTCACACCCCAGAAGTGACTCGAACCCATACTCCCAGGAGCAACGCAACTGGTATGTACAAGACGCCTTAATCCACTTGACCATCACGACCGGACATAATGAGGTGATAGCCGAGGCTATTTGAACCACCCCACCGCCGGCACTCGGATAGTAATCTTGGGCATAGCATTTTACCAAATCACCTCATTCTTTGGGGCACACGTGAGGAACACAAATGCGAACAAGCCTGAATGGTCCCCAGGACAATATGCAACTGAAAACTCACACCCCAGAAGTGACTCGAACCCATACTCCCAGGAGCAACGCAACTGGTATGTACAAGACGCCTTAATCCACTTGACCATCACGACCGGACATAATGAGGTGATAGCCGAGGCTATTTGAACCACCCCACCGCCGGCACTCGGATAGTAATCTTGGGCATAGCATTTTACCAAATCACCTCATTCTTTGGGGCACACGTGAGGAACACAAATGCGAACAAGCCTGAATGGTCCCCAGGACAATATGCAACTGAAAACTCACACCCCAGAAGTGACTCGAACCCATACTCCCAGGAGCAACGCAACTGGTATGTACAAGACGCCTTAATCCACTTGACCATCACGACCGGACATAATGAGGTGATAGCCGAGGCTATTTGAACCACCCCACCGCCGGCACTCGGATAGTAATCTTGGGCATAGCATTTTACCAAATCACCTCATTCTTTGGGGCACACGTGAGGAACACAAATGCGAACAAGCCTGAATGGTCCCCAGGACAATATGCAACTGAAAACTCACACCCCAGAAGTGACTCGAACCCATACTCCCAGGAGCAACGCAACTGGTATGTACAAGACGCCTTAATCCACTTGACCATCACGACCGGACATAATGAGGTGATAGCCGAGGCTATTTGAACCACCCCACCGCCGGCACTCGGATAGTAATCTTGGGCATAGCATTTTACCAAATCACCTCATTCTTTGGGGCACACGTGAGGAACACAAATGCGAACAAGCCTGAATGGTCCCCAGGACAATATGCAACTGAAAACTCACACCCCAGAAGTGACTCGAACCCATACTCCCAGGAGCAACGCAACTGGTATGTACAAGACGCCTTAATCCACTTGACCATCACGACCGGACATAATGAGGTGATAGCCGAGGCTATTTGAACCACCCCACCGCCGGCACTCGGATAGTAATCTTGGGCATAGCATTTTACCAAATCACCTCATTCTTTGGGGCACACGTGAGGAACACAAATGCGAACAAGCCTGAATGGTCCCCAGGACAATATGCAACTGAAAACTCACACCCCAGAAGTGACTCGAACCCATACTCCCAGGAGCAACGCAACTGGTATGTACAAGACGCCTTAATCCACTTGACCATCACGACCGGACATAATGAGGTGATAGCCGAGGCTATTTGAACCACCCCACCGCCGGCACTCGGATAGTAATCTTGGGCATAGCATTTTACCAAATCACCTCATTCTTTGGGGCACACGTGAGGAACACAAATGCGAACAAGCCTGAATGGTCCCCAGGACAATATGCAACTGAAAACTCACACCCCAGAAGTGACTCGAACCCATACTCCCAGGAGCAACGCAACTGGTATGTACAAGACGCCTTAATCCACTTGACCATCACGACCGGACATAATGAGGTGATAGCCGAGGCTATTTGAACCACCCCACCGCCGGCACTCGGATAGTAATCTTGGGCATAGCATTTTACCAAATCACCTCATTCTTTGGGGCACACGTGAGGAACACAAATGCGAACAAGCCTGAATGGTCCCCAGGACAATATGCAACTGAAAACTCACACCCCAGAAGTGACTCGAACCCATACTCCCGAGGAGCAACGCAACTGGTATGTACAAGACGCCTTAATCCACTTGACCATCACGACCGGACATAATGAGGTGATAGCCGAGGCTATTTGAACCACCCCACCGCCGGCACTCGGATAGTAATCTTGGGCATAGCATTTTACCAAATCACCTCATTCTTTGGGGCACACGTGAGGAACACAAATGCGAACAAGCCTGAATGGTCCCCAGGACAATATGCAACTGAAAACTCACACCCCAGAAGTGACTCGAACCCATACTCCCAGGAGCAACGCAACTGGTATGTACAAGACGCCTTAATCCACTTGACCATCACGACCGGACATAATGAGGTGATAGCCGAGGCTATTTGAACCACCCCACCGCCGGCACTCGGATAGTAATCTTGGGCATAGCATTTTACCAAATCACCTCATTCTTTGGGGCACACGTGAGGAACACAAATGCGAACAAGCCTGAATGGTCCCCAGGACAATATGCAACTGAAAACTCACACCCCAGAAGTGACTCGAACCCATACTCCCAGGAGCAACGCAACTGGTATGTACAAGACGCCTTAATCCACTTGACCATCACGACCGGACATAATGAGGTGATAGCCGAGGCTATTTGAACCACCCCACCGCCGGCACTCGGATAGTAATCTTGGGCATAGCATTTTACCAAATCACCTCATTCTTTGGGGCACACGTGAGGAACACAAATGCGAACAAGCCTGAATGGTCCCCAGGACAATATGCAACTGAAAACTCACACCCCAGAAGTGACTCGAACCCATACTCCCAGGAGCAACGCAACTGGTATGTACAAGACGCCTTAATCCACTTGACCATCACGACCGGACATAATGAGGTGATAGCCGAGGCTATTTGAACCACCCCACCGCCGGCACTCGGATAGTAATCTTGGGCATAGCATTTTACCAAATCACCTCATTCTTTGGGGCACACGTGAGGAACACAAATGCGAACAAGCCTGAATGGTCCCCAGGACAATATGCAACTGAAAACTCACACCCCAGAAGTGACTCGAACCCATACTCCCAGGAGCAACGCAACTGGTATGTACAAGACGCCTTAATCCACTTGACCATCACGACCGGACATAATGAGGTGATAGCCGAGGCTATTTGAACCACCCCACCGCCGGCACTCGGATAGTAATCTTGGGCATAGCATTTTACCAAATCACCTCATTCTTTGGGGCACACGTGAGGAACACAAATGCGAACAAGCCTGAATGGTCCCCAGGACAATATGCAACTGAAAACTCACACCCCAGAAGTGACTCGAACCCATACTCCCAGGAGCAACGCAACTGGTATGTACAAGACGCCTTAATCCACTTGACCATCACGACCGGACATAATGAGGTGATAGCCGAGGCTATTTGAACCACCCCACCGCCGGCACTCGGATAGTAATCTTGGGCATAGCATTTTACCAAATCACCTCATTCTTTGGGGCACACGTGAGGAACACAAATGCGAACAAGCCTGAATGGTCCCCAGGACAATATGCAACTGAAAACTCACACCCCAGAAGTGACTCGAACCCATACTCCCAGGAGCAACGCAACTGGTATGTACAAGACGCCTTAATCCACTTGACCATCACGACCGGACATAATGAGGTGATAGCCGAGGCTATTTGAACCACCCCACCGCCGGCACTCGGATAGTAATCTTGGGCATAGCATTTTACCAAATCACCTCATTCTTTGGGGCACACGTGAGGAACACAAATGCGAACAAGCCTGAATGGTCCCCAGGACAATATGCAACTGAAAACTCACACCCCAGAAGTGACTCGAACCCATACTCCCAGGAGCAACGCAACTGGTATGTACAAGACGCCTTAATCCACTTGACCATCACGACCGGACATAATGAGGTGATAGCCGAGGCTATTTGAACCACCCCACCGCCGGCACTCGGATAGTAATCTTGGGCATAGCATTTTACCAAATCACCTCATTCTTTGGGGCACACGTGAGGAACACAAATGCGAACAAGCCTGAATGGTCCCCAGGACAATATGCAACTGAAAACTCACACCCCAGAAGTGACTCGAACCCATACTCCCAGGAGCAACGCAACTGGTATGTACAAGACGCCTTAATCCACTTGACCATCACGACCGGACATAATGAGGTGATAGCCGAGGCTATTTGAACCACCCCACCGCCGGCACTCGGATAGTAATCTTGGGCATAGCATTTTACCAAATCACCTCATTCTTTGGGGCACACGTGAGGAACACAAATGCGAACAAGCCTGAATGGTCCCCAGGACAATATGCAACTGAAAACTCACACCCCAGAAGTGACTCGAACCCATACTCCCAGGAGCAACGCAACTGGTATGTACAAGACGCCTTAATCCACTTGACCATCACGACCGGACATAATGAGGTGATAGCCGAGGCTATTTGAACCACCCCACCGCCGGCACTCGGATAGTAATCTTGGGCATAGCATTTTACCAAATCACCTCATTCTTTGGGGCACACGTGAGGAACACAAATGCGAACAAGCCTGAATGGTCCCCAGGACAATATGCAACTGAAAACTCACACCCCAGAAGTGACTCGAACCCATACTCCCAGGAGCAACGCAACTGGTATGTACAAGACGCCTTAATCCACTTGACCATCACGACCGGACATAATGAGGTGATAGCCGAGGCTATTTGAACCACCCCACCGCCGGCACTCGGATAGTAATCTTGGGCATAGCATTTTACCAAATCACCTCATTCTTTGGGGCACACGTGAGGAACACAAATGCGAACAAGCCTGAATGGTCCCCAGGACAATATGCAACTGAAAACTCACACCCCAGAAGTGACTCGAACCCATACTCCCAGGAGCAACGCAACTGGTATGTACAAGACGCCTTAATCCACTTGACCATCACGACCGGACATAATGAGGTGATAGCCGAGGCTATTTGAACCACCCCACCGCCGGCACTCGGATAGTAATCTTGGGCATAGCATTTTACCAAATCACCTCATTCTTTGGGGCACACGTGAGGAACACAAATGCGAACAAGCCTGAATGGTCCCCAGGACAATATGCAACTGAAAACTCACACCCCAGAAGTGACTCGAACCCATACTCCCAGGAGCAACGCAACTGGTATGTACAAGACGCCTTAATCCACTTGACCATCACGACCGGACATAATGAGGTGATAGCCGAGGCTATTTGAACCACCCCACCGCCGGCACTCGGATAGTAATCTTGGGCATAGCATTTTACCAAATCACCTCATTCTTTGGGGCACACGTGAGGAACACAAATGCGAACAAGCCTGAATGGTCCCCAGGACAATATGCAACTGAAAACTCACACCCCAGAAGTGACTCGAACCCATACTCCCAGGAGCAACGCAACTGGTATGTACAAGACGCCTTAATCCACTTGACCATCACGACCGGACATAATGAGGTGATAGCCGAGGCTATTTGAACCACCCCACCGCCGGCACTCGGATAGTAATCTTGGGCATAGCATTTTACCAAATCACCTCATTCTTTGGGGCACACGTGAGGAACACAAATGCGAACAAGCCTGAATGGTCCCCAGGACAATATGCAACTGAAAACTCACACCCCAGAAGTGACTCGAACCCATACTCCCAGGAGCAACGCAACTGGTATGTACAAGACGCCTTAATCCACTTGACCATCACGACCGGACATAATGAGGTGATAGCCGAGGCTATTTGAACCACCCCACCGCCGGCACTCGGATAGTAATCTTGGGCATAGCATTTTACCAAATCACCTCATTCTTTGGGGCACACGTGAGGAACACAAATGCGAACAAGCCTGAATGGTCCCCAGGACAATATGCAACTGAAAACTCACACCCCAGAAGTGACTCGAACCCATACTCCCAGGAGCAACGCAACTGGTATGTACAAGACGCCTTAATCCACTTGACCATCACGACCGGACATAATGAGGTGATAGCCGAGGCTATTTGAACCACCCCACCGCCGGCACTCGGATAGTAATCTTGGGCATAGCATTTTACCAAATCACCTCATTCTTTGGGGCACACGTGAGGAACACAAATGCGAACAAGCCTGAATGGTCCCCAGGACAATATGCAACTGAAAACTCACACCCCAGAAGTGACTCGAACCCATACTCCCAGGAGCAACGCAACTGGTATGTACAAGACGCCTTAATCCACTTGACCATCACGACCGGACATAATGAGGTGATAGCCGAGGCTATTTGAACCACCCCACCGCCGGCACTCGGATAGTAATCTTGGGCATAGCATTTTACCAAATCACCTCATTCTTTGGGGCACACGTGAGGAACACAAATGCGAACAAGCCTGAATGGTCCCCAGGACAATATGCAACTGAAAACTCACACCCCAGAAGTGACTCGAACCCATACTCCGAGGAGCAACGCAACTGGTATGTACAAGACGCCTTAATCCACTTGACCATCACGACCGGACATAATGAGGTGATAGCCGAGGCTATTTGAACCACCCCACCGCCGGCACTCGGATAGTAATCTTGGGCATAGCATTTTACCAAATCACCTCATTCTTTGGGGCACACGTGAGGAACACAAATGCGAACAAGCCTGAATGGTCCCCAGGACAATATGCAACTGAAAACTCACACCCCAGAAGTGACTCGAACCCATACTCCCAGGAGCAACGCAACTGGTATGTACAAGACGCCTTAATCCACTTGACCATCACGACCGGACATAATGAGGTGATAGCCGAGGCTATTTGAACCACCCCACCGCCGGCACTCGGATAGTAATCTTGGGCATAGCATTTTACCAAATCACCTCATTCTTTGGGGCACACGTGAGGAACACAAATGCGAACAAGCCTGAATGGTCCCCAGGACAATATGCAACTGAAAACTCACACACCAGAAGTGACTCGAACCCATACTCCCAGGAGCAACGCAACTGGTATGTACAAGACGCCTTAATCCACTTGACCATCACGACCGGACATAATGAGGTGATAGCCGAGGCTATTTGAACCACCCCACCGCCGGCACTCGGATAGTAATCTTGGGCATAGCATTTTACCAAATCACCTCATTCTTTGGGGCACACGTGAGGAACACAAATGCGAACAAGCCTGAATGGTCCCCAGGACAATATGCAACTGAAAACTCACACCCCAGAAGTGACTCGAACCCATACTCCCAGGAGCAACGCAACTGGTATGTACAAGACGCCTTAATCCACTTGACCATCACGACCGGACATAATGAGGTGATAGCCGAGGCTATTTGAACCACCCCACCGCCGGCACTCAGGATAGTAATCTTGGGCATAGCATTTTACCAAATCACCTCATTCTTTGGGGCACACGTGAGGAACACAAATGCGAACAAGCCTGAATGGTCCCCAGGACAATATGCAACTGAAAACTCACTCACCCAGAAGTGACTCGAACCCATACTCCCAGGAGCAACGCAACTGGTATGTACAAGACGCCTTAATCCACTTGACCATCACGACCGGACATAATGAGGTGATAGCCGAGGCTATTTGAACCACCCCACCGCCGGCACTCGGATAGTAATCTTGGGCATAGCATTTTACCAAATCACCTCATTCTTTGGGGCACACGTGAGGAACACAAATGCGAACAAGCCTGAATGGTCCCCAGGACAATATGCAACTGAAAACTCACACCCCAGAAGTGACTCGAACCCATACTCCCAGGAGCAACGCAACTGGTATGTACAAGACGCCTTAATCCACTTGACCATCACGACCGGACATAATGAGGTAGATAGCCGAGGCTATTTGAACCACCCCACCGCCGGCACTCGGATAGTAATCTTGGGCATAGCATTTTACCAAATCACCTCATTCTTTGGGGCACACGTGAGGAACACAAATGCGAACAAGCCTGAATGGTCCCCAGGACAATATGCAACTGAAAACTCACACCCCAGAAGTGACTCGAACCCATACTCCGAGGAGCAACGCAACTGGTATGTACAAGACGCCTTAATCCACTTGACCATCACGACCGGACATAATGAGGTGATAGCCGAGGCTATTTGAACCACCCCACCGCCGGCACTCGGATAGTAATCTTGGGCATAGCATTTTACCAAATCACCTCATTCTTTGGGGCACATGTGAGGAACACAAATGCGAACAAGCCTGAATGGTCCCCAGGACAATATGCAACTGAAAACTCACACCCCAGAAGTGACTCGAACCCATACTCCCAGGAGCAACGCAACTGGTATGTACAAGACGCCTTAATCCACTTGACCATCACGACCGGACATAATGAGGTGATAGCCGAGGCTATTTGAACCACCCCACCGCCGGCACTCGGATAATATTCTTGGGCATAGCATTTTACCAAATCACCTCATTCTTTGGGGCACACGTGAGGAACACAAATGCGAACAAGCCTGAATGGTCCGCAGGACAATATGCAACTGAAAACTCACACCCCAGAAGTGACTCGAACCCATACTCCGAGGAGCAACGCAACTGGTATGTACAAGACGCCTTAATCCACTTGACCATCACGACCGGACATAATGAGGTGATAGCCGAGGCTATTTGAACCACCCCACCGCCGGCACTCGGATAGTAATCTTGGGCATAGCATTTTACCAAATCACCTCCTTCTTTGGGGCACACGTGAGGAACACAAATGCGAACCAGCCTGAATGGTCCCCAGGACAATATGCAACTGAAAACTCACACCCCAGAAGTGACTCGAACCCATACTCCCAGGAGAAACGCAACTGGTATGTACAAGACGCCTTAATCCACTTGACCATCACGACCGGACATAATGAGGTGATAGCCGAGGCTATTTGAACCACCCCAGCGCCGGCACTCGGATAGTAATCTTGGGCATAGCATTTTACCAAATCACCTCATTCTTTGGGGCACACGTGAGGAACACAAATGCGAACAAGCCTGAATGGTCCCCAGGACAATATGCAACTGAAAACTCACACCCCAGAAGTGACTCGAACCCATACTCCCAGGAGCAACGCAACTGGTATGTACAAGACGCCTTAATCCACTTGACCATCACGACCGGACATAATGAGGTGATAGCCGAGGCTATTTGAACCACCCCACCGCCGGCACTCGGATAGTAATCTTGGGCATAGCATTTTACCAAATCACCTCATTCTTTGGGGCACACGTGAGGAACACAAATGCGAACAAGCCTGAATGGTCCCCAGGACAATATGCAACTGAAAACTCACACCCCAGAAGTGACTCGAACCCATACTCCCAGGAGCAACGCAACTGGTATGTACAAGACGCCTTAATCCACTTGACCATCACGACCGGACATAATGAGGTGATAGCCGAGGCTATTTGAACCACCCCACCGCCGGCACTCGGATAGTAATCTTGGGCATAGCATTTTACCAAATCACCTCATTCTTTGGGGCACACGTGAGGAACACAAATGCGAACAAGCCTGAATGGTCCCCAGGACAATATGCAACTGAAAACTCACACCCCAGAAGTGACTCGAACCCATACTCCCAGGAGCAACGCAACTGGTATGTACAAGACGCCTTAATCCACTTGACCATCACGACCGGACATAATGAGGTAGATAGCCGAGGCTATTTGAACCACCCCACCGCCGGCACTCGGATAGTAATCTTGGGCATAGCATTTTACCAAATCACCTCATTCTTTGGGGCACACGTGAGGAACACAAATGCGAACAAGCCTGAATGGTCCCCAGGACAATATGCAACTGAAAACTCACACCCCAGAAGTGACTCGAACCCATACTCCCAGGAGCAACGCAACTGGTATGTACAAGACGCCTTAATCCACTTGACCATCACGACCGGACATAATGAGGTGATAGCCGAGGCTATTTGAACCACCCCACCGCCGGCACTCGGATAGTAATCTTGGGCATAGCATTTTACCAAATCACCTCATTCTTTGGGGCACATGTGAGGAACACAAATGCGAACAAGCCTGAATGGTCCCCAGGACAATATGCAACTGAAAACTCACACCCCAGAAGTGACTCGAACCCATACTCCCAGGAGCAACGCAACTGGTATGTACAAGACGCCTTAATCCACTTGACCATCACGACCGGACATAATGAGGTGATAGCCGAGGCTATTTGAACCACCCCACCGCCGGCACTCGGATAGTATTCTTGGGCATAGCATTTTACCAAATCACCTCATTCTTTGGGGCACACGTGAGGAACACAAATGCGAACAAGCCTGAATAGGTCCGCAGGACAATATGCAACTGAAAACTCACACCCCAGAAGTGACTCGAACCCATACTCCGAGGAGCAACGCAACTGGTATGTACAAGACGCCTTAATCCACTTGACCATCACGACCGGACATAATGAGGTGATAGCCGAGGCTATTTGAACCACCCCACCGCCGGCACTCGGATAGTAATCTTGGGCATAGCATTTTACCAAATCACCTCCTTCTTTGGGGCACACGTGAGGAACACAAATGCGAACCAGCCTGAATGGTCCCCAGGACAATATGCAACTGAAAACTCACACCCCAGAAGTGACTCGAACCCATACTCCCAGGAGAAACGCAACTGGTATGTACAAGACGCCTTAATCCACTTGACCATCACGACCGGACATAATGAGGTGATAGCCGAGGCTATTTGAACCACCCCAGCGCCGGCACTCGGATAGTAATCTTGGGCATAGCATTTTACCAAATCACCTCATTCTTTGGGGCACACGTGAGGAACCCAAATGCGAACAAGCCTGAATGGTCCCCAGGACAATATGCAACTGAAAACTCACACACCAGAAGTGACTCGAACCCATACTCCCAGGAGCAAAGCAACTGGTATGTACAAGACGCCTTAATCCACTTGACCATCACGACTGGACATAATGAGGTGATAGCCGAGGCTATTTGAACCACCCCACCGCCGGCACTCGGATAGTAATCTTGGGCATAGCATTTTACCAAATCACCTCATTCTTTGGGGCACACGTGAGGAACCCAAATGCGAACAAGCCTGAATGGTCCCCAGGACAATATGCAACTGAAAACTCACACCCCAGAAGTGACTCGAACCCATACTCCGAGGAGCAACGCAACTGGTATGTACAAGACGCCTTAATCCACTTGACCATCACGACCGGACATAATGAGGTGATAGCCGAGGCTATTTGAACCACCCCACCGCCGGCACTCGGATAGTAATCTTGGGCATAGCATTTTACCAAATCACCTCATTCTTTGGGGCACACGTGAGGAACACAAATGCGAACCAGCCTGAATGGTCCCCAGGACAATATGCAACTGAAAACTCACACCCCAGAAGTGACTCGAACCCATACTCCCAGGAGCAACGCAACTGGTATGTACAAGACGCCTTAATCCACTTGACCATCACGACCGGACATAATGAGGTGATAGCCGAGGCTATTTGAACCACCCCAGCGCCGGCACTCGGATAGTAATCTTGGGCATAGCATTTTACCAAATCACCTCATTCTTTGGGGCACACGTGAGGAACCCAAATGCGAACAAGCCTGAATGGTCCCCAGGACAATATGCAACTGAAAACTCACACCCCAGAAGTGACTCGAACCCATACTCCCAGGAGCAACGCAACTGGTATGTACAAGACGCCTTAATCCACTGGACCATCACGACCGGACATAATGAGGAGATAGCCGAGGCTATTTGAACCACCCCACCGCCGGCACTCGGATAGTAATCTTGGGCATAGCATTTTACCAAATCACCTCATTCTTTGGGGCACACGTGAGGAACACAAATGCGAACAAGCCTGAATGGTCCCCAGGACAATATGCAACTGAAAACTCACACCCCAGAAGTGACTCGAACCCATACTCCAAGGAGCAACGCAACTGGTATGTACAAGACGCCTTAATCCACTTGACCATCACGACCGGACATAATGAGGTGATAGCCGAGGCTATTTGAACCACCCCACCGCCGGCACTCGGATAGTAATCTTGGGCATAGCATTTTACCAAATCCCCTCATTCTTTGGGGCACATGTGAGGAACACAAATGCGAACAAGCCTGAATGGTCCCCAGGACAATATGCAACTGAAAACTCACACCCCAGAAGTGACTCGAACCCATACTCCCAGGAGCAACGCAACTGGTATGTACAAGACGCCTTAATCCACTTGACCATCACGACCGGACATAATGAGGTGATAGCCGAGGCTATTTGAACCACCCCACCGCCGGCACTCGGATAATATTCTTGGGCATAGCATTTTACCAAATCACCTCATTCTTTGGGGCACACGTGAGGAACACAAATGCGAACAAGCCTGAATGGTCCGCAGGACAATATGCAACTGAAAACTCACACCCCAGAAGTGACTCGAACCCATACTCCGAGGAGCAACGCAACTGGTATGTACAAGACGCCTTAATCCACTTGACCATCACGACCGGACATAATGAGGTGATAGCCGAGGCTATTTGAACCACCCCACCTGCCGGCACTCGGATAGTAATCTTGGGCATAGCATTTTACCAAATCACCTCCTTCTTTGGGGCACACGTGAGGAACACAAATGCGAACCAGCCTGAATGGTCCCCAGGACAATATGCAACTGAAAACTCACACCCCAGAAGTGACTCGAACCCATACTCCCAGGAGAAACGCAACTGGTATGTACAAGACGCCTTAATCCACTTGACCATCACGACCGGACATAATGAGGTGATAGCCGAGGCTATTTGAACCACCCCAGCCGCCGGCACTCGGATAGTAATCTTGGGCATAGCATTTTACCAAATCACCTCATTCTTTGGGGCACACGTGAGGAACCCAAATGCGAACAAGCCTGAATGGTCCCCAGGACAATATGCAACTGAAAACTCACACACCAGAAGTGACTCGAACCCATACTCCCAGGAGCAAAGCAACTGGTATGTACAAGACGCCTTAATCCACTTGACCATCACGACCTGGACATAATGAGGTGATAGCCGAGGCTATTTGAACCACCCCACCGCCGGCACTCGGATAGTAATCTTGGGCATAGCATTTTACCAAATCACCTCATTCTTTGGGGCACACGTGAGGAACACAAATGCGAACAAGCCTGAATGGTCCCCAGGACAATATGCAACTGAAAACTCACACCCCAGAAGTGACTCGAACCCATACTCCGAGGAGCAACGCAACTGGTATGTACAAGACGCCTTAATCCACTTGACCATCACGACCGGACATAATGAGGTGATAGCCGAGGCTATTTGAACCACCCCACCGCCGGCACTCGGATAGTAATCTTGGGCATAGCATTTTACCAAATCCCCTCATTCTTTGGGGCACATGTGAGGAACACAAATGCGAACAAGCCTGAATGGTCCCCAGGACAATATGCAACTGAAAACTCACACCCCAGAAGTGACTCGAACCCATACTCCCAGGAGCAACGCAACTGGTATGTACAAGACGCCTTAATCCACTTGACCATCACGACCGGACATAATGAGGTGATAGCCGAGGCTATTTGAACCACCCCACCGCCGGCACTCGGATAGTATTCTTGGGCATAGCATTTTACCAAATCACCTCATTCTTTGGGGCACACGTGAGGAACACAAATGCGAACAAGCCTGAATAGTCCGCAGGACAATATGCAACTGAAAACTCACACCCCAGAAGTGACTCGAACCCATACTCCGAGGAGCAACGCAACTGGTATGTACAAGACGCCTTAATCCACTTGACCATCACGACCGGACATAATGAGGTGATAGCCGAGGCTATTTGAACCACCCCAGCGCCGGCACTCGGATAGTAATCTTGGGCATAGCATTTTACCAAATCACCTCATTCTTTGGGGCACACGTGAGGAACCCAAATGCGAACAAGCCTGAATGGTCCCCAGGACAATATGCAACTGAAAACTCACACACCAGAAGTGACTCGAACCCATACTCCCAGGAGCAAAGCAACTGGTATGTACAAGACGCCTTAATCCACTTGACCATCACGACTGGACATAATGAGGTGATAGCCGAGGCTATTTGAACCACCCCACCGCCGGCACTCGGATAGTAATCTTGGGCATAGCATTTTACCAAATCACCTCATTCTTTGGGGCACACGTGAGGAACACAAATGCGAACAAGCCTGAATGGTCCCCAGGACAATATGCAACTGAAAACTCACACCCCAGAAGTGACTCGAACCCATACTCCCAGGAGCAACGCAACTGGTATGTACAAGACGCCTTAATCCACTTGACCATCACGACCGGACATAATGAGGAGATAGCCGAGGCTATTTGAACCACCCCACCGCCGGCACTCGGATAGTAATCTTGGGCATAGCATTTTACCAAATCACCTCATTCTTTGGGGCACACGTGAGGAACACAAATGCGAACAAGCCTGAATGGTCCCCAGGACAATATGCAACTGAAAACTCACACCCCAGAAGTGACTCGAACCCATACTCTGAGGAGCAACGCAACTGGTATATGTACAAGACGCCTTAATCCACTTGACCATCACGACCGGACATAATGAGGTGATAGCCGAGGCTATTTGAACCACCCCACCGCCGGCACTCGGATAGTATTCTTGGGCATAGCATTTTACCAAATCACCTCATTCTTTGGGGCACACGTGAGGAACACAAATGCGAACAAGCCTGAATGGTCCCCTAGGACAATATGCAACTGAAAACTCACACCCCAGAAGTGACTCGAACCCATACTCCGAGGAGCAACGCAACTGGTATGTACAAGACGCCTTAATCCACTTGACCATCACGACCGGACATAATGAGGTGATAGCCGAGGCTATTTGAACCACCCCACCGCCGGCACTCGGATAGTAATCTTGGGCATAGCATTTTACCAAATCCCCTCATTCTTTGGGGCACATGTGAGGAACACAAATGCGAACAAGCCTGAATGGTCCCCAGGACAATATGCAACTGAAAACTCACACCCCAGAAGTGACTCGAACCCATACTCCGAGGAGCAACGCAACTGGTATGTACAAGACGCCTTAATCCACTTGACCATCACGACCGGACATAATGAGGTGATAGCCGAGGCTATTTGAACCACCCCACCGCCGGCACTCGGATAGTAATCTTGGGCATAGCATTTTACCAAATCACCTCTTTCTTTGGGGCACACGTGAGGAACACAAATGCGAACCAGCCTGAATGGTCCCCAGGACAATATGCAACTGAAAACTCACACCCCAGAAGTGACTCGAACCCATACTCCCAGGAGAAACGCAACTGGTATGTACAAGACGCCTTAATCCACTTGACCATCACGACCGGACATAATGAGGTGATAGCCGAGGCTATTTGAACCACCCCACCGCCGGCACTCGGATAGTAATCTTAGGCATAGCATTTTACCAAATCACCTCATTCTTTGGGGCACACGTGAGGAACCCAAATGCGAACAAGCCTGAATGGTCCCCAGGACAATATGCAACTGAAAACTCACACACCAGAAGTGACTCGAACCCATACTCCCAGGAGCAAAGCAACTGGTATGTACAAGACGCCTTAATCCACTTGACCATCACGACCGGACATAATGAGGTGATAGCCGAGGCTATTTGAACCACCCCACCGCCGGCACTCGGATAGTAATCTTGGGCATAGCATTTTACCAAATCACCTCATTCTTTGGGGCACACGTGAGGAACATAAATGCGAACAAGCCTGAATGGTCCCCAGGACAATATGCAACTGAAAACTCACACCCCAGAAGTGACTCGAACCCATACTCCCAGGAGCAACGCAACTGGTATGTACAAGACGCCTTAATCCACTTGACCATCACGACCGGACATAATGAGGAGATAGCCGAGGCTATTTGAACCACCCCACCGCCGGCACTCGGATAGTAATCTTGGGCATAGCATTTTACCAAATCACCTCATTCTTTGGGGCACACGTGAGGAACACAAATGCGAACAAGCCTGAATGGTCCCCAGGACAATATGCAACTGAAAACTCACACCCCAGAAGTGACTCGAACCCATACTCCGAGGAGCAACGCAACTGGTATGTACAAGACGCCTTAATCCACTTGACCATCACGACCGGACATAATGAGGTGATAGCCGAGGCTATTTGAACCACCCCACCGCCGGCACTCGGATAGTAATATTGGGCATAGCATTTTACCAAATCCCCTCATTCTTTGGGGCACACATGAGGAACACAAATGCGAACAAGCCTGAATGGTCCCCAGGACAATATGCAACTGAAAACTCACACCCCAGAAGTGACTCGAACCCATACTCCCAGGAGCAACGCAACTGGTATGTACAAGACGCCTTAATCCACTTGACCATCATGACCGGACATAATGAGGTGATAGCCGAGGCTATTTGAACCACCCCACCGCCGGCACTCGGATAGTATTCTTGGGCATAGCATTTTACCAAATCACCTCATTCTTTGGGGCACACGTGAGGAACACAAATGCGAGCAAGCCTGAATGGTCCCCAGGACAATATGCAACTGAAAACTCACACCCCAGAAGTGACTCGAACCCATACTCCCAGGAGCAACGCAACTGGTATGTACAAGACGCCTTAATCCACTTGCCCATCATGACCGGACATAATGAGGTGATAGCCGAGGCTATTTGAACCACCCCACCGTCGGCACTCGGATAGTAATCTTGGGCATAGCATTTTACCAAATCACCTCCTTCTTTGGCGCACAAGTGAGGAACACAAATGCGAACAAGCCTGAATGGTCCCCAGGACAATATGCAACTGAAAACTCACACACCAGAAGTGACTCGAACCCATACTCCCAGGAGCAAAGCAACTGGTATGTACAAGACGCCTTAATCCACTTGACCATCACGACCGGACATAATGAGGTGATAGCCGAGGCTATTTGAACCACCCCACCGCCGGCACTCGGATAGTAATCTTGGGCATAGCATTTTACCAAATCACCTCATTCTTTGGGGCACACGTGAGGAACACAAATGCGAACAAGCCTGAATGGTCCCCAGGACAATATGCAACTGAAAACTCACACCCCAGAAGTGACTCGAACCCATACTCCCAGGAGCAACGCAACTGGTATGTACAAGACGCCTTAATCCACTTGACCATTGTTACGAACCCTGATCCATCGTTCGAGCCTGGAGCAGTGACAAACAATCCATCTGTGGGTCAGCTCCCGAAACCCCCGCCAAACGAACGACGACACCTAGTGAGGACAGCGTGTACTGGACTCGAGGACCAGTTTCCAGTCTGGTTCAGCGCTCAACACCGCCGCCGCTGACCTCTGGTGAGGTGGTGCTCAGACTACAACGCCATCTATGGAGTGGATACGTCAGGCGTTAGTATCTGAGCCTGTGAGTGTGGTGTTTTAGTGTCCCTGTTATTGATGACGTGTCTGCTTACAGAGCCGACCTGGGACCACTGTGATGGAAGTGGAAGCAGTCTACCCGAGGCAGCCAGTCTCCATACTGTGAAGTTTGCTGCAGCTGTCGTGACGTCGTCCCCCCGGAAGAACACTGTGGTGTGTTAAGCCTGCCAGTGGAGTGGCAGTGGAAGGATTTACCCGGGACCGACGGTTGGAGACGATAATCCACTGGGGTATTGAGGACAGGAGGGTGATTGGTGATATCACACGAGACTCCTGTCTAGGGCGTACCCCTTTTATCGTTCGTGGAGTGGCCGTACCAGCCTTGGTGGCTCAGTACCTGCCAGCAGACTTGCTGGACGTGTGGTTGACGGCCTCCACGACGGTGCCCCCAGTGGACCTGTGTTGTGGCTGACCTGTGGCCAGGGTAGGCTCGGCGTTCCAGAAGACACGTCTTGAGGCCACGAAGAAAGCACCAAGGAATCGGCACCGAAAGTGGTGTGGCACCAGAGTCTTCAGCAGAAGACTACAGTGAATAATCCCCTTGCATAGCATTAATACCCCCCCCCCCTTTGTGTACTCTTTTATTATATATATTTAAATGGTGATGGTGTTAATTATAATATTAAGTTCTTAACTATCTTTCCATACTCCCTTTAAGTTACTTGCGTCACGGATCGCATCCCTTGAAAGCCTCTACTGGCTTGGGGCCGGATACATATATCATCCTCTAACAACATCAGAGTGAGAACCCCGTTGCGTCCCGAGAGGGCCGTAACATAAGTGGCATCCCCAGCGGGATCCGTCCCCTTGTTAAGTATGTTTGACAGGGGTGGTGAAGTGGCGTAATCCCTGTATATAATTCCCCCTGTGTGACGATTGTGACGTTATACGTCCTGTGCGGTGCTCAGAGTGACTAAGTGCGATATTGTGCAGTGCGGTGCTCGCTGTGATTAAGCGATTAAGTGCAATATTGACTAGTGCGGTGCTCAGTGATTTAGTGCAATATTGTAGAGCAAAGTGTTCGCTTGGACTCAGTGCAATATTGGGTAGTGTGGTGCCCGAAGTGATTACGTGCAATATTGGCAAGTGCAGCGTTTGGTGCGATAAAGTGCAATATTGGCGTAGAACAGTGCTCGGTGTGTTAAGTGTTAACGTGTAAGCAGTGGGTTAAGTGCAAAGTGTTCCATCTGTGACAATGGCAGACAAAGCTACCATCGATGATCTGGACGATGTTCAGGCTTTTCTGAACAGAGTGGACTGTCTTGCCAGATTAAAATATCTGAGTAAACCAGAGCTTGTACTAGTGAGCGCCTACCTGGAGATCAAGATCCGTGCCAGTGATTCCCGTGTGGAGATCTTGTCCAAGGTTCACCGGCACCTGAAGGCAGAAGAGAAACAGGAAGGCGAGACTCCTAGTACAAAGGAAGGTGAGGAAATAGCTTCCACGGAAAAGGAAGATAAGGGCAGCGACGTTGACAGTGATGCAGGTGAGCTTAATATCAGCTTCCTAACTGTCAAGATGCGTGCCTTGGAAATTAATCGAGAAATTGAATGGAAGAAGTTAGAATTAGAGCGAGAATTAAAAGATAAAGAATTGGCGATGAGGCGTTTAGAATTAGAAAGAGAAGAAAGAAGAGAAGAACGAGAAAGAGAAGAGAGAAGAGAGAGAGAAGAACGAGAAAGAGAGAGAGAAGAAAGAGAAAGAGAGAGAGAAGAACGAGAAAGAGAAGAAAAGGAAAGACAGAGACAACATGAACTAGAAGTATTAAGATTAGGCGCTGGACAGAGACAAACTGGAGTAAGCGGTTTCGATCCGGTAAGGAATATCAAAATGGTCCCCAAATTCAACGAGAGAGAAGTTTCGAAGTTCTTCGCAGCCTTCGAGAAAGTCGCTGCCTCTTTGGAGTGGCCAAGGGAGAATTGGGCCATCATGATACAGTCAGTCTTGACTGGGAAGGCCCAAATCGCCTACTCTACGTTATCCCTTGACGACTCCGGCGATTACGATATGGTGAAGAAAGTGGTGCTCATGGCGTACCAATTGGTACCTGAGGCATATAGGCAAAAGTTCAGAAACCTGAAGAAGACCTCAGAGCACACTTTCACCGAATTCGCCACCATCAAGGAGCGACTTTTCCAGGAATGGTGTGCCTCTCGGAAGGTGGAGACCAGGGAAGACCTCGAACAGCTGATTCTGCTCGAGGACTTCAAGGATTGTTTGTCTGTAGACCTGAAGACGTACTTAGAGGAACAGCAGGTAGAGACCTTGAGTGCAGCAGCCACCATGGCTGAAGAGTACATCCTGACTCATAGGCCGTCTGCTAAGTACGTCCCAAGGAATTACCAGCGCCGGTTTGACAGACCTCACGACGAAGAAGAAAGACCCGTCCCACAAAGTGCTAAGAAGACGCCCCCAGGTAGCCCTCGAAGAACAAGTCCTAGTAGTCCGAAACACCGTAGTCCGAGGAGGAACATGGTGTGCTGGACTTGTGGGCAGAAGGGACACATAGCTGCTAGGTGCCGAGGCAGAAGAGGTGGCAGCGCACGAAGGGAGGTGATGTTGATGAGCTGTGTTACACCACCAGCAGGAAACCAGTCTACGATGACGCAGGAAGGACCAAGTTTGTTTGCCCCTCACACTTCATGCGGGTATGTAACGAGTGATCATACTGGTAGATCAGTTGTAGTGCTCAGAGATAGTGGAGCAGCCCAGTCCCTGATCGTGAAGAGCTCGTTACCCGAGGGAGTAAGTGTGGATGGGAGACCAGAGGTTATCCTGGTTGGGTTTCCAAGGACGCAGTACATCGCCCCCTTAGTGCCAGTACATCTCGACTCGCCTTATTTCAGCGGCACATGTGCGTTGGCAGTAGTCGATACCCTCCCTGTGGCTGGGATCGACGTGGTACTAGCCAACGACTTGGTGACCGATTGGAGCACCAATCATCCCAAGATAGCGGACGAGTCGGCCAGAACAGTACAGTCAGAGGTGTCTACAGGCAATGGTAATGTCCAGGTAAAGACAGACCCGGATGTAACTATGTTTAATTTGTCCTCTCGCCTACAGATTGAGATCGACAGTTATCTAGCAGTGTCTCCTGATTCTTCTCTTGACAAGGAACATGAGGTTACAATGGCAGAAGTACCTGAACTAGAAGAGAGGCCTTGTGTGCAGACACCCACGGATACCAACGAGTCTGGAGCGAAGGCTGAGGTGTGCTTGCGGTATGGCAAGTTGCAGCGTGTTGTGGACCAGCCAGAGATGACCCAGACGTCAGAGGTATGCGAGGTGTGTTCAAAAGGTCTAGTGCCCTCTTTGGTCCAAGCCAGGCTAGTGGATGGTGCCGGCTATGGACATGACAAGCTCAGGAAACTTATCCCTCAATTGGCCCCATGTTTCTTAGCGATATTTTGTTTTGTTCTCCTATGTGTTCTCTGTGTTCTCAGTAAGGATCAGTGGACGACCCGAAGGATGATGGCTCCCGTGAACATCGAGAAGAGGTCCCTGGGATTAGAGATTTGCACTGCAAGTGTTGCAGTTGAAGAAGGGACCTGGAAGCTGATAGTAGATACAGGAGGTACGACAGATGATAAAATGAGTGACTGTTTCCGGCAGGTTGACACCCCCCGTGTGATGGCTGAGCCTCAACACAGCGTTATGCGGAACGTTGGTCGACCTGACGATGACAGAGCGAATGCCACCTGCGACGTACGAACAGCTCCGTTGGGACTAGGTGTGGACCTAGTAGAGTATGCTGTAAGTACTGTTTTACCCGCTGTCGCTATCACTCTGAATTATCAGACCCCTGTATTCCAGGTTCCTGTCTCCCTGAAGGACCATCGGACCGGCACCAGAAATGCCGTCTGTGGTCAGCCATCATCGGTGCCACGACATAAGGAAGTGTCGAGTCACCCCATATCGTGTCGAAACCAATCCGTACTAGAGAGATGTGAGATGATGCCCCTATTTGCCATCGCAGAGGAGGTGTGGAAGATTACGTCAGGCAGGTCATCGCCTGCCATTTTCAAGCTCCCTTTGTGCCTGGGTTTCTCAGTAGAAAAGTTCTGTGGACAAGACAGCTTCATCACTCCAGCTCATAATATAAGTAAGTCCATTTGGAGTTGTGTCGCCGTACTAATTTGGTTTGTGTTTCTTTTTATAGAACCCCAAACCAAATTCTTTTTGGTGGGGAGGTGTTACGAACCCGGATCCAGCGTTCGAGCCTGGAGCAGTGACAAACACGCCATCTGTGGGTCAGCTCCCGAAACCCCCGCCAAACGAACGACGACACCTAGTGAGGACAGCGTGTACTGGACTCGAGGACCAGTTTCCAGTCTGGTTCAGCGCTCAACACCGCCGCCGCTGACCTCTGGTGAGGTGGTGCTCAGACTACAACGCCATCTATGGAGTGGATACGTCAGGCGTTAGTATCTGAGCCTGTGAGTGTGGTGTTTTAGTGTCCCTGTTATTGATGACGTGTCTGCTTACAGAGCCGACCTGGGACCACTGTGATGGAAGTGGAAGCAGTCTACCCGAGGCAGCCAGTCTCCATACTGTGAAGTTTGCTGCAGCTGTCGTGACGTCGTCCCCCCGGAAGAACACTGTGGTGTGTTAAGCCTGCCAGTGGAGTGGCAGTGGAAGGATTTACCCGGGACCGACGGTTGGAGACGATAATCCACTGGGGTATTGAGGACAGGAGGGTGATTGGTGATATCACACGAGACTCCTGTCTAGGGCGTACCCCTTTTATCGTTCGTGGAGTGGCCGTACCAGCCTTGGTGGCTCAGTACCTGCCAGCAGACCTGCTGGACGTGTGGTTGACGGCCTCCACGACGGTGCCCCCAGTGGACCTGTGTTGTGGCTGACCTGTGGCCAGGGTAGGCTCGGCGTTCCAGAAGACACGTCTTGAGGCCACGAAGAAAGCACCAAGGAATCGGCACCGAAAGTGGTGTGGCACCAGAGTCTTCAGCAGAAGACTACAGTGAATAATCCCCTTGCATAGCATTAATACCCCCCCCCCTTTGTGTACTCTTTTATTATATATATTTAAATGGTGATGGTGTTAATTATAATATTAAGTTCTTAACTATCTTTCCATACTCCCTTTAAGTTACTTGCGTCACGGATCGCATCCCTTGAAAGCCTCTACTGGCTTGGGGCCGGATACATATATCATCCTCTAACAACATCAGAGTGAGAACCCCGTTGCGTCCCGAGAGGGCCGTAACAACCATCACGACCGGACATAATGAGGAGATAGCCGAGGCTATTTGAACCACCCCACCGCCGGCACTCGGATAGTAATCTTGGGCATAGCATTTTACCAAATCACCTCATTCTTTGGGGCACACGTGAGAAACGCAAATGCGAACAAGCCTGAATGGTCCCCAGGACAATATGCAACTGAAAACTCACACCCCAGAAGTGACTCGAACCCATACTCCGAGGAGCAACGCAACTGGTATGTACAAGACGCCTTAATCCACTTGACCATCACGACCGGACATAATGAGGTGATAGCCGAGGCTATTTGAACCACCCCACCGCCGGCACTTGGATAGTAATATTGGGCATAGCATTTTACCAAATCCCCTCATTCTTTGGGGCACACATGAGGAACACAAATGCGAACAAGCCTGAATGGTCCCCAGGACAATATGCAACTGAAAACTCACACCCCAGAAGTGACTCGAACCCATACTCCCAGGAGCAACGCAACTGGTATGTACAAGACGCCTTAATCCACTTGACCATCATGACAGGACATAATGAGGTGATAGCCGAGGCTATTTGAACCACCCCACCGCCGGCACTCGGATAGTATTCTTGGGCATAGCATTTTACCAAATCACCTCATTCTTTGGGGCACACGTGAGGAACACAAATGCGAGCAAGCCTGAATGGTCCCCAGGACAATATGCAACTGAAAACTCACACCCCAGAAGTGACTGGAACCCATACTCCCAGGAGCAACGCAACTGGTATGTACAAGACGCCTTAATCCACTTGCCCATCATGACCGGACATAATGAGGTGATAGCCGAGGCTATTTGAACCACCCCACCGCCGGCACTCGGATAGTAATCTTGGGCATAGCATTTTACCAAATCACCTCCTTCTTTGGGGCACAAGTGAGGAACACAAATGCGAACAAGCCTGAATGGTCCCCAGGACAATATGCAACTGAAAACTCACACACCAGAAGTGACTCGAACCCATACTCCCAGGAGCAAAGCAACTGGTATGTACAAGACGCCTTAATCCACTTGACCATCACGACCGGACATAATGAGGTGATAGCCGAGGCTATTTGAACCACCCCACCGCCGGCACTCGGATAGTAATCTTGGGCATAGCATTTTACCAAATCACCTCATTCTTTGGGGCACACGTGAGGAACACAAATGCGAACAAGCCTGAATGGTCCCCAGGACAATATGCAACTGAAAACTCACACCCCAGAAGTGACTCGAACCCATACTCCCAGGAGCAACGCAACTGGTATGTACAAGACGCCTTAATCCACTTGACCATCACGACCGGACATAATGAGGAGATAGCCGAGGCTATTTGAACCACCCCACCGCCGGCACTCGGATAGTAATCTTGGGCATAGCATTTTACCAAATCACCTCATTCTTTGGGGCACACGTGAGAAACGCAAATGCGAACAAGCCTGAATGGTCCCCAGGACAATATGCAACTGAAAACTCACACCCCAGAAGTGACTCGAACCCATACTCCGAGGAGCAACGCAACTGGTATGTACAAGACGCCTTAATCCACTTGACCATCACGACCGGACATAATGAGGTGATAGCCGAGGCTATTTGAACCACCCCACCGCCGGCACTTGGATAGTAATATTGGGCAAAGCATTTTACCAAATCCCCTCATTCTTTGGGGCACACATGAGGAACACAAATGCGAACAAGCCTGAATGGTCCCCAGGACAATATGCAACTGAAAACTCACACCCCAGAAGTGACTCGAACCCATACTCCCAGGAGCAACGCAACTGGTATGTACAAGACGCCTTAATCCACTTGACCATCATGACAGGACATAATGAGGTGATAGCCGAGGCTATTTGAACCACCCCACCGCCGGCACTCGGATAGTATTCTTGGGCATAGCATTTTACCAAATCACCTCATTCTTTGGGGCACACGTGAGGAACACAAATGCGAGCAAGCCTGAATGGTCCCCAGGACAATATGCAACTGAAAACTCACACCCCAGAAGTGACTGGAACCCATACTCCCAGGAGCAACGCAACTGGTATGTACAAGACGCCTTAATCCACTTGCCCATCATGACCGGACATAATGAGGTGATAGCCGAGGCTATTTGAACCACCCCACCGCCGGCACTCGGATAGTAATCTTGGGCATAGCATTTTACCAAATCACCTCCTTCTTTGGGGCACAAGTGAGGAACACAAATGCGAACAAGCCTGAATGGTCCCCAGGACAATATGCAACTGAAAACTCACACACCAGAAGTGACTCGAACCCATACTCCCAGGAGCAAAGCAACTGGTATGTACAAGACGCCTTAATCCACTTGACCATCACGACCGGACATAATGAGGTGATAGCCGAGGCTATTTGAACCACCCCACCGCCGGCACTCGGATAGTAATCTTGGGCATAGCATTTTACCAAATCACCTCATTCTTTGGGGCACACGTGAGGAACACAAATGCGAACAAGCCTGAATGGTCCCCAGGACAATATGCAACTGAAAACTCACACCCCAGAAGTGACTCGAACCCATACTCCCAGGAGCAACGCAACTGGTATGTACAAGACGCCTTAATCCACTTGACCATCACGACCGGACATAATGAGGAGATAGCCGAGGCTATTTGAACCACCCCACCGCCGGCACTCGGATAGTAATCTTGGGCATAGCATTTTACCAAATCACCTCATTCTTTGGGGCACACGTGAGGAACACAAATGCGAACAAGCCTGAATGGTCCCCAGGACAATATGGAACTGAAAACTCACACCCCAGAAGTGACTCGAACCCATACTCCGAGGAGCAACGCAACTGGTATGTACAAGACGCCTTAATCCACTTGACCATCACGACCGGACATAATGAGGTGATAGCCGAGGCTATTTGAACCACCCCACCGCCGGCACTCGGATAGTATTCTTGGGCATAGCATTTTACCAAATCACCTCATTCTTTGGGGCACACGTGAGGAACACAAATGCGAACAAGCCTGAATGGTCCCCAGGACAATATGCAACTGAAAACTCACACCCCAGAAGTGACTCGAACCCATACTCCGAGGAGCAACGCAACTGGTATGTACAAGACGCCTTAATCCACTTGACCATCACGACCGGACATAATGAGGTGATAGCCGAGGCTATTTGAACCACCCCACCGCCGGCACTCGGATAGTAATCTTGGGCATAGCATTTTACCAAATCCCCTCATTCTTTGGGGCACATGTGAGGAACACAAATGCGAACAAGCCTGAATTGTCCCCAGGACAATATGCAACTGAAAACTCACACCCCAGAAGTGACTCGAACCCATACTCCGAGGAGCAACGCAACTGGTATGTACAAGACGCCTTAATCCACTTGACCATCACGACCGGACATAATGAGGTGAGAGCCGAGGCTATTTGAACCACCCCACCGCCGGCACTCGGATAGTATTCTTGGGCATAGCATTTTACCAAATCACCTCATTCTTTGGGGCACACGTGAGGAACACAAATGCGAACAAGCCTGAATGGTCCCCAGGACAATATGCAACTGAAAACTCACACACCAGAAGTGACTCGAACCCATACTCCGAGGAGCAACGCAACTGGTATGTACAAGACGCCTTAATCCACTTGACCATCACGACCGGACATAATGAGGTGATAGCCGAGGCTATTTGAACCACCCCACCGCCGGCACTCGGATAGTAATCTTGGGCATAGCATTTTACCAAATCCCCTCATTCTTTGGGGCACATGTGAGGAACACAAATGCGAACAAGCCTGAATGGTCCCCAGGACAATATGCAACTGAAAACTCACACCCCAGAAGTGACTCGAACCCATACTCCGAGGAGCAACGCAACTGGTATGTACAAGACGCCTTAATCCACTTGACCATCACGACCGGACATAATGAGGTGATAGCTGAGGCTATTTGAACCACCCCACCGCCGGCACTCGGATAGTAATCTTGGGCATAGCATTTTACCAAATCACCTCCTTCTTTGGGGCACACGTGAGGAACACAAATGCGAACCAGCCTGAATGGTCCCCAGGACAATATGCAACTGAAAACTCACACACCAGAAGTGACTCGAACCCATACTCCCAGGAGCAAAGCAACTGGTATGTACAAGACGCCTTAATCCACTTGACCATCACGACCGGACATAATGAGGTGATAGCCGAGGCTATTTGAACCACCCCACTGCCGGCACTCGGATAGTAATCTTGGGCATAGCATTTTACCAAATCACCTCATTCTTTGGGGCACACGTGAGGAACACAAATGCGAACAAGCCTGAATGGTCCCCAGGACAATATGCAACTGAAAACTCACACCCCAGAAGTGACTCGAACCCATACTCCCAGGAGCAACGCAACTGGTATGTACAAGACGCCTTAATCCACTTGACCATCACGACCGGACATAATGAGGAGATAGCCGAGGCTATTTGAACCACCCCACCGCCGGCACTCGGATAGTAATCTTGGGCATAGCATTTTACCAAATCACCTCATTCTTTGGGGCACACGTGAGGAACACAAATGCGAACAAGCCTGAATGGTCCCCAGGACAATATGCAACTGAAAACTCACACCCCAGAAGTGATTCGAACCCATACTCCCAGGAGCAACGCAACTGGTATGTACAAGACGCCTTAATCCACTTGACCATCACGACCGGACATAATGAGGTGATAGCCGAGGCTATTTGAACCACCCCACCGCCGGCACTCGGATAGTATTCTTGGGCATAGCATTTTACCAAATCACCTCATTCTTTGGGGCACACGTGAGGAACACAAATGCGAACAAGCCTGAATGGTCCCCAGGACAATATGCAACTGAAAACTCACACCCCAGAAGTGACTCTAACCCATACTCCGAGGAGCAACGCAACTGGTATGTACAAGACGCCTTAATCCACTTGACCATCACGACCGGACATAATGAGGTGATAGCCGAGGCTATTTGAACCACCCCACCGCCGGCACTCGGATAGTAATCTTGGGCATAGCATTTTACCAAATCCCCTCATTCTTTGGGGCACATGTGAGGAACACAAATGCGAACAAGCCTGAATTGTCCCCAGGACAATATGCAACTGAAAACTCACACCCCAGAAGTGACTCGAACCCATACTCCGAGGAGCAACGCAACTGGTATGTACAAGACGCCTTAATCCACTTGACCATCACGACCGGACATAATGAGGTGATAGCCGAGGCTATTTGAACCACCCCACCGCCGGCACTCGGATAGTAATCTTGGGCATAGCATTTTACCAAATCACCTCCTTCTTTGGGGCACACGTGAGGAACACAAATGCGAACCAGCCTGAATGGTCCCCAGGACAATATGCAACTGAAAACTCACACCCCAGAAGTGACTCGAACCCATACTCCCAGGAGAAACGCAACTGGTATGTACAAGACGCCTTAATCCACTTGACCATCACGACCGGACATAATGAGGTGATAGCCGAGGCTATTTGAACCACCCCACCGCCGGCACTCGGATAGTAATCTTGGGCATAGCATTTTACCAAATCACCTCATTCTTTGGGGCACACGTGAGGAACATAAATGCGAACAAGCCTGAATGGTCCCCAGGACAATATGCAACTGAAAACTCACACCCCAGAAGTGACTCGAACCCATACTCCCAGGAGCAACGCAACTGGTATGTACAAGACGCCTTAATCCACTTGACCATCACGACCGGACATAATGAGGAGATAGCCGAGGCTATTTGAACCACCCCACCGCCGGCACTCGGATAGTAATCTTGGGCATAGCATTTTACCAAATCACCTCATTCTTTGGGGCACACGTGAGGAACACAAATGCGAACAAGCCTGAATGGTCCCCAGGACAATATGCAACTGAAAACTCACACCCCAGAAGTGACTCGAACCCATACTCCGAGGAGCAACGCAACTGGTATGTACAAGACGCCTTAATCCACTTGACCATCACGACCGGACATAATGAGGTGATAGCCGAGGCTATTTGAACCACCCCACCGCCGGCACTTGGATAGTAATATTGGGCATAGCATTTTACCAAATCCCCTCATTCTTTGGGGCACACATGAGGAACACAAATGCGAACAAGCCTGAATGGTCCCCAGGACAATATGCAACTGAAAACAAACACCCCAGAAGTGACTCGAACCCATACTCCCAGGAGCAACGCAACTGGTATGTACAAGACGCCTTAATCCACTTGACCATCATGACAGGACATAATGAGGTGATAGCCGAGGCTATTTGAACCACCCCACCGCCGGCACTCGGATAGTATTCTTGGGCATAGCATTTTACCAAATCACCTCATTCTTTGGGGCACACGTGAGGAACACAAATGCGAGCAAGCCTGAATGGTCCCCAGGACAATATGCAACTGAAAACTCACACCCCAGAAGTGACTGGAACCCATATTCCCAGGAGCAACGCAACTGGTATGTACAAGACGCCTTAATCCACTTGCCCATCATGACCGGACATAATGAGGTGATAGCCGAGGCTATTTGAACCACCCCACCGCCGGCACTCGGATAGTAATCTTGGGCATAGCATTTTACCAAATCACCTCCTTCTTTGGGGCACAAGTGAGGAACACAAATGTGAACAAGTCTGAATGGTCCCCAGGACAATATGCAACTGAAAACTCACACCCCAGATGTGACTCGAACCCATACTCCGAGGAGCAACGCAACTGGTATGTACAAGACGCCTTAATCCACTTGACCATCACGACCGGACATAATGAGGTGATAGCCGAGGCTATTTGAACCACCCCACCGCCGGCACTCGGATAGTAATCTTGGGCATAGCATTTTACCAAATCCCCTCATTCTTTGGGGACACATGAGGAACACAAATGCGAACAAGCCTGAATGGTCCCCAGGACAATATGCAACTGAAAACTCACACCCCAGAAGTGACTCGAACCCATACTCCCAGGAGCAACGCAACTGGTATGTACAAGACGCCTTAATCCACTTGACCATCACGACCGGACATAATGAGGAGATAGCCTAGGCTATTTGAACCACCCCACCGCCGGCACCTGGATAGTAATCTTGGGCATAGCATTTTACCAAATCACCTCATTCTTTTGGGCACAAGTGAGGAACACAAATGCGAACAAGCCTGAATGGTCCCCAGGACAATATGCAACTGAAAACTCACACCCCAGAAGTGACTCGAACCCATACTCCCAGGAGCAACGCAACTGGTATGTACAAGATGCCTTAATCCACTTGACCATCACGACCGGACATAATGAGGTGATAGCCGAGGCTATTTGAATCACCCCACCGCCGGCACTCGGATAGTAATTTTGGGCATAGCATTTGACCAAATCACCTCCTTCTTTGGGGAACACGTGAGGAACACAAATGCGAACAAGCCTGAATGGTCCCCAGGACAATATGCAACTGAAAACTCACACCCCAGAAGTGACTCGAACCCATACTCCCAGGAGCAACGCAACTGGTATGTACAAGACGCCTTAATCCACTTGACCATCACGACCGGACATAATGAGGTGATAGCCGAAGCTATTTGAACCACCCCACCGCCGGCACTCGGATAGTAATCTTGGGCATAGCATTTTACCAAATCACCTCATTCTTTGGGGCACACGTGAGGAACCCAAATGCAAACAAGCCTGAATGGTCCCCAGGACAATATGCAACTGAAAACTCACTCACCAGAAGTGACTCGAACCCATACTCCCAGGAGCAAAGCAACTGGTATGTACAAGACACCTTAATCCACTTGACCATCACGACCGGACATAATGAGGTGATAGCCGAGGCTATTTGAACCACCCCACCGCCGGCACTCGGATAGTAATCTTGGGCATAGCATTTTACCAAATCACCTCATTCTTTGGGGCACACGTGAGGAACACAAATGCGAACAAGCCTGAATGGTCCCCAGGACAATATGCAACTGAAAACTCACACCCCAGAAGTGACTCGAACCCATACTCCCAGGACCAACGCAACTGGTATGTACAAGACGCCTTAATCCACTTGACCATCACGACCGGACATAATGAGGAGATAGCCGAGGCTATTTGAACCACCCCACCGCCGGCACTCGGATAGTAATCTTGGGCATAGCATTTTACCAAATCACCTCATTCTTTGGGGCACACGTGAGGAACACAAATGCGAACAAGCCTGAATGGTCCCCAGGACAATATGCAACTGAAAACTCACACCCCAGAAGTGACTCGAACCCATACTCCGAGGAGCAACGCAACTGGTATGTACAAGACGCCTTAATCCACTTGACCATCACGACCGGACATAATGAGGTGATAGCCGAGGCTATTTGAACCACCCCACCACCGGCACTCGGATAGTAATCTTGGGCATAGCATTTTACCAAATCCCCTCATTCTTTGGGGCACACGTGAGGAACACAAATGCGAACAAGCCTGAATGGTCCCCAGGACAATATGCAACTGAAAACTCACACCCCAGAAGTGACTCGAACCCATACTCCCAGGAGCAACGCAACTGGTATGTACAAGACGCCTTAATCCACTCGACCATCACGACCGGACATAATGAGGTGATAGCCGAGGCTATTTGAACCACCCCACCGCCGGCCCTCGGACAGTATTCTTGGGCATAGCATTTTACCAAATCACCTCATTCTTTGGGGCACACGTGAGGAACACAAATGCGAACAAGCCTGAATGGTCCCCCAGGACAATATGCAACTGAAAACTCACACCCCAGAAGTGACTCGAACCCATACTCCCAGGAGCAACGCAACTGGTATGTAAAAGACGCCTTAATCCACTTGACCATCACGACCGGACATAATGAGGTGATAGCCGAGGCTATTTGAACCACCCCACCGCCGGCACTCGGATAGTAATCTTGGGCATAGCATTTTACCAAATCACCTCATTCTTTGGGGCACACGTGAGGAACACAAATGCGAACAAGCCTGAATGGTCCCCAGGACAATATGCAACTGAAAACTCACACCCCAGAAGTGACTCGAACCCATACTCCCAGGAGCAACGCAACTGGTATGTACAAGACGCCTTAATCCACTTGACCATCACGACCGGACATAATGAGGTAGATAGCCGAGGCTATTTGAACCACCCCATCGCCGGCACTCGGATAGTAATCTTGGGCATAGCATTTTACCAAATCACCTCATTCTTTGGGGCACACGTGAGGAACACAAATGCGAACAAGCCTGAATGGTCCCCAGGACAATATGCAACTGAAAACTCACACCCCAGAAGTGACTCGAACCCATACTCCCAGGAGCAACGCAACTTGTATGTACAAGACGCCTTAATCCACTTGACCATCACGACCGGACATAATGAGGTGATAGCCGAGGCTATTTGAACCACCCCACCGCCGGCACTCGGATAGTATTCTTGGGCATAGCATTTTACCAAATCACCTCATTATTTGGGGCACACGTGAGGAACACAAATGCGAACAAGCCTGAATGGTCCCCAGGACAATATGCAACTGAAAACTCACACCCCAGAAGTGACTCGAACCCATACTCCCAGGAGCAACGCAACTGGTATGTACAAGACGCCTTAATCCACTTGACCATCACGACCGGACATAATGAGGTGATAGCCGAGGCTATTTGAACCACCCCACCGCCGGCACTCGGATAGTATTCTTGGGCATAGCATTTTACCAAATCACCTCATTCTTTGGGGCACACGTGAGGAACACAAATGCGAACAAGCCTGAATGGTCCCCAGGACAATATGCAACTGAAAACTCACACCCCAGAAGTGACTCAAACCCATACTCCCAGGAGCAACGCAACTGGTATGTACAAGACGCCTTAATCCACTTGACCATCACGAACGGACATAATGAGGTGATAGCCGAGGCTATTTGAACCACCCCACCGCCGGCACTCGGATAGTAATCTTGGGCATAGCTTTTTACCAAATCACCTCCTTCTTTGGGGCACACGTGAGAAACACAAATGCGAACAAGCCTGAATGGTCCCCAGGACAATATGCAACTGAAAACTCACACCCCAGAAGTGACTCGAACCCATACTCCCAGGAGCAATGCAACTGGTATGTACAAGACGCCTTAATCCACTTGACCATCACGACCGGACATAATGAGGTGATAGCCGAGGCTATTTGAACCACCCCACCGCCGGCACTCGGATAGTATTCTTTGGCATAGCATTTTACCAAATCACCTCATTCTTTGGGGCACACGTGAGGAACACAAATGCGAACAAGCCTGAATGGTCCCCAGGACAATATGCAACTGAAAACTCACACCCCAGAAGTGACTCGAACCCATACTCCCAGGAGCAACGCAACTGGTATGTACAAGACGCCTTAATCCACTTGATCATCACGACCGGACATAATGAGGTGATAGCCGAGGCTATTTGAACCACCCCACTGCCGGCACTCGGATAGTAATCTTGGGCATAGCATTATTCCAAATCACCTCCTTCTTTGGGGCACACGTGAGGAACTAAAATGCGAACAAGCCTGAATGGTCCCCAGGACAATATGCAACTGAAAACTCACACCCCAGAAGTGACTCGAACCAATACTCCCAGGAGCAACGCAACTGGTATGTACAAGACGCCTTAATCCACTTGACCATCATGACCGGACATAATGAGGTGATAGCCGAGGCTATTTGAACCACCCCACCGCCGGCACTCGGATAGTAATCTTGGGCATAGCATTTTACCAAATCACCTCATTCTTTGGGGCACACGTGAGGAACCTAAATGCGAACAAGCCGGAATGGTCCCCAGGACAATATGCAACTGAAAACTCACACCCCAGAAGTGACTCGAACCCATACTCCCAGGAGCAACGCAACTGGTATGTACAAGACGCCTTAATCCACTTGACCATCACGACCGGACATAATGAGGTGATAGCCGAGGTTATTTGAACCACCCCACCGCCGGCACTCGGATAGTAATCTTGGGCATAGCATTTTACCAAATCACCTCATTCTTTGGGGCACACGTGAGGAACACAAATGCGAACAAGCCTGAATGGTCCCCAGGACAATATGCAACTGAAAACTCACACCCCAGAAGTGACTCGAACCCATATTCCCAGGAGCAACGCAACTGGTATGTACAAGACGCCTTAATCCACTTGACCATCACGACCGGACATAATGAGGTGATAGCCGAGGCTATTTGAACCACCCGACTGCCGGCACTCGGATAGTAATCTTGGGCATAGCATTTTACCAAATCACCTCATTCTTTGGGGCACACGTGAGGAACCTAAATGCGAACAAGCCGGAATGGTCCCCAGGACAATATGCAACTGAAAACTCACACCCCAGAAGTGACTCGAACCCATACTCCCAGGAGCAACGCAACTGGTATGTACAAGACGCCTTAATCCACTTGACCATCACGACCGGACATAATGAGGTGATAGCCGAGGCTATTTGAACCACCCCACCGCCGGCACTCGGATAGTAATCTTGGGCATAGCATTTTACCAAATCACCTCATTCTTTGGGGCACACATGAGGAACACAAATGCGAACAAGCCTGAATGGTCCCCAGGACAATATGCAACTGAAAACTCACACCCCAGAAGTGACTCGAACCCATATTCCCAGGAGCAACGCAACTGGTATGTACAAGACGCCTTAATCCACTTGACCATCACGACCGGACATAATGAGGTGATAGCCGAGGCTATTTGAACCACCCCACCGCCGGCACTCGGATAGTAATCTTGGGCATAGCATTTTACCAAATCACCTCATTCTTTGGGGCACACGTGAGGAACACAAATGCGAACAAGCCTGAATGGTCCCCAGGACAATATGCAACTGAAAACTCACACCCCAGAAGTGACTCGAACCCATACTCCCAGGAGCAACGCAACTAGTATGTACAAGACGCCTTAATCCACTTGACCATCACGACCGGACATAATGAGGTGATAGCCGAGGCTATTTGAACCACCCCACCGCCGGCACTCGGATAGTAATCTTGGGCATAGCATTTTACCAAATCCCCTCATTCTTTGGGGCAAACGTGAGGAACACAAATGCGAACAAGCCTGAATGGTCCCCAGGACAATATGCAACAGAAAACTCACACCCAAGAAGTGACTCGAACCCATACTCCCAGGAGCAATGCAACTGGTATGTACAAGACGCCTTAATCCACTTGATCATCACGACCGGACATAATGAGGTGATAGCCGAGGCTATTTGAACCACCCCACTGCCGGCACTCGGATAGTAATCTTGGGCATAGCATTATTCCAAATAACCTCCTTCTTTGGGGCACACGTGAGGAACTAAAATGCGAACAAGCCTGAATGGTCCCCAGGACAATATGCAACTGAAAACTCACACCCCAGAAGTGACTCGAACCCATACTCCCAGGAGCAACGCAACTAGTATGTACAAGACGCCTTAATCCACTTGACCATCATGACCGGACATAATGAGGTGATAGCCGAGGCTATTTGAACCACCCCACCGCCGGCACTCGGATAGTAATCTTGGGCATAGCATTTTACCAAATCACCTCATTCTTTGGGGCACACGTGAGGAACCTAAATGCGAACAAGCCGGAATGGTCCCCAGGACAATATGCAACTGAAAACTCACACCCCAGAAGTGACTCGAACCCATACTCCCAGGAGCAACGCAACTGGTATGTACAAGACGCCTTAATCCACTTGACCATCACGACCGGACATAATGAGGTGATAGCCGAGGTTATTTGAACCACCCCACCGCCGGCACTCGGATAGTAATCTTGGGCATAGCATTTTACCAAATCACCTCATTCTTTGGGGCACACGTGAGGAACACAAATGCGAACAAGCCTGAATGGTCCCCAGGACAATA
>NC_091210.1:31939737-32004120 GCF_040958095.1 Procambarus clarkii
AACAATATGCGAACAAGCCTGAATGGTCCCCAGGACAATATGCAACTGAAAACTCACACCCCAGAAGTGACTCGAACCCATACTCCCAGGAGCAACGAAACTGGTATGTACAAGACGCCTTAATCCACTTGACCATCACGACCGGACATAATGAGGTGATAGCCTATGCTATTTGAACCACCCCACCGCCGGCACTCGGATAGTAATCTTGGGCATAGCATTTTACCAAATCACCTCATTCTTTGGGGCACACGTGAGGAACACAAAATGCGAACAAGCCTGAATGGTCCCCAGGAAAATAAGCAACTGAAAACTCACACCCCAGAAGTGACTCGAACCCATACTCCCAGAAGCAACGCAACTGGTATGTACAAGACGCCTTAATCCACTTGACCATCACGACCGGACATAATGAGGTGATAGCCTAAGCTATTTGAACCACCCCACCGCCGGCACTCGGATAGTAATCTTGGGCATAGCATTTTACCAAATCACCTCATTCTTTGGGGCACACGTGAGGAACACAAAATGCGAACAAGCCTGAATGGTCCCCAGGACAATATGCAACTGAAAACTCACACCCCAGAAGTGACTCGAACCCATACTCCCAGGAGCAACGCAACTAGTATGTACAAGACGCCTTAATCCACTTGACCATCACGACCGGACATAATGAGGTGATAGCCTATGCTATTTGAACCACCCCACCGCCGGCACTCGGATAGTAATCTTGGGCATAGCATTTTACCAAATCACCTCATTCTTTAGGGCACACGTGAGGAACACAAAATGCGAACAAGCCTGAATGGTCCCCAGGACAATATGCAACTGAAAACTCACTCCCCAGAAGTGACTCGAACCCATACTCCCAGGAGCAACGCAACTGGTATGTACAAGACGCCTTAATCCACTTGACCATCATGACCGGACATAATGAGGTGATAGCCTAAGCTATTTGAACCACCCCACCGCCGGCACTCGGATAGTAATCTTGGGCATAGCATTTTACCAAATCACCTCATTCTTTGGGGCACACGTGAGGAACACAAAATGCGAACAAGCCTGAATGGTCCCCAGGACAAAATGCAACTGAAAACTCACACCCCAGAAGTGACTCGAACCCATACTCCCAGGAGCAACGCAACTGGTATGTACAAGACGCCTTAATCCACTTGACCATCACGACCGGACATAATGAGGTGATAGCCTAAGCTATTTGAACCACCCCACCGCCGGCACTCGGATAGTAATCTTGGGCATAGCATTTTACCAAATCACCTCATTCTTAGGGGCACACGTGAGGAACACAAAATGCGAACAAGCCTGAATGGGCCCCGGGACAATATGCAACTGAAAACTCACACCCCAGAAGTGACTCGAACCCATACTCCCAGGAGCAACGCAACTGGTATGTACAAGACGCCTTAATCCACTTGACCATCACGACCGGACATAATGAGGTGATAGCCTAAGCTATTTGAACCACCCCACCGCCGGCACTCGGATAGTAATCTTGGGCATAGCATTTTACCAAATCACCTCATTCTTTGGGGCACACGTGAGGAACACAAAATGCGAACAAGCCTGAATGGTCCCCAGGACAATATGCAACTGAAAACTCACACCCCAGAAGTGACTCGAACCCATACTCCCAGGAGCAACGCAACTGGTATGTACAAGACACCTTAATCCACTTGACCATCATGACCGGACATAATGAGGTGATAGCCTAAGCTATTTGAACCACCCCACCGCCGGCACTCGGATAGTAATCTTGGGCATTGCATTTTACCAAATCACCTCATTCTTTGGGGCACACGTGAGGAACACAAAATGCGAACAAGCCTGAATGGTCCCCAGGACAATATGCAACTGAAAACTCACACCCCAGAAGTGACTCGAACCCATACTCCCAGGAGCAACGCAACTGGTATGTACAAGACGCCTTAATCCACTTGACCATCACGACCGGACATAATGAGGTGATAGCCTAAGCTATTTGAACCACCCCACCGCCGGCACTCGGATAGTAATCTTGGGCATAGCATTTTACCAAATCACCTCATTCTTTGGTGCACACGTGAGGAACACAAAATGCGAACAAGCCTGAATGGTCCCCAGGAAAATAAGCAACTGAAAACTCACACCCCAGAAGTGACTCGAACCCATACTCCCAGAAGCAACGCAACTGGTATGTACAAGACGCCTTAATCCACTTGACCATCACGACTGGACATAATGAGGTGATAGCCTAAGCTATTTGAACCACCCCACCGCCGGCACTCGGATAGTAATCTTGGGCATAGCATTTTACCAAATCACCTCATTCTTTGGGGCACACGTGAGGAACACAAAATGCGAACAAGCCTGAATGGTCCCCAGGACAATATGCAACTGAAAACTCACACCCCAGAAGTGACTCGAACCCATACTCCCAGGAGCAACGGAACTAGTATGTACAAGACGCCTTAATCCACTTGACCATCACGACCGGACATAATGAGGTGATAGCCTATGATATTTGAACCACCCCACCGCCGGCACTCGGATAGTAATCTTGGGCATAGCATTTTACCAAATCACCTCATTCTTTAGGGCACACGTGAGGAACACAAAATGCGAACAAGCCTGAATGGTCCCCAGGACAATATGCAACTGAAAACTCACTCCCCAGAAGTGACTCGAACCCATACTCCCAGGAGCAACGCAACTGGTATGTACAAGACGCCTTAATCCACTTGACCATCATGACCGGACATAATGAGGTGATAGCCTAAGCTATTTGAACCACCCCACCGCCGGCACTCGGATAGTAATCTTGGGCATAGCATTTTACCAAATCACCTCATTCTTTGGGGCACACATGAGGAACACAAAATGCGAACAAGCCTGAATGGTCCCCAGGACAAAATGCAACTGAAAACTCATACCCCAGAAGTGACTCGAACCCATACTCCCAGGAGCAACGCAACTGGTATGTACAAGACGCCTTAATCCACTTGACCATCACGACCGGACATAATGAGGTGATAGCCTAAGCTATTTGAACCACCCCACCGCCGGCACTCGGATAGTAATCTTGGGCATAGCATTTTACCAAATCACCTCATTCTTAGGGGCACACGTGAGGAACACAAAATGCGAACAAGCCTGAATGGGCCCCGGGACAATATGCAACTGAAAACTCACACCCCAGAAGTGACTCGAACCCATACTCCCAGGAGCAACGCAACTGGTATGTACAAGACGCCTTAATCCACTTGACCATCACGACCGGACATAATGAGGTGATAGCCTAAGCTATTTGAACCACCCCACCGCCGGCACTCGGATAGTAATCTTGGGCATAGCATTTTACCAAATCACCTCATTCTTTGGGGCACACGTGAGGAACACAAAATGCGAACAAGCCTGAATGGTCCCAGGACAATATGCAACTGAAAACTCACACCCCAGAAGTGACTTGAACCCATACTCCCAAGAGCAACGCAACTGGTATGTACAAGACGCCTTAATCCACTTGACCATCACGACTGGACATAAAGAGGTGATAGCCTAAGCTATTTGAACCACCCCACCGCCGGCACTCGGATAGTAATCTTGGGCATAGCATTTTACCAAATCACCTCATTCTTTGGGGCACACGTGAGGAACACAAAATGCGAACATGCCTGAATGGTCCCCAGGACAATATGCAACTAAAAACTCACACCCCAGAAGTGACTCTAACCCATACTCCCAGGAGCAACGCAACTGGTATGTACAAGACGCCTTAATCCACTTGACCATCACGACCGGACATAATGAGGTGATAGCCTAAGCTATTTCAACCACCCCACCGCCGGCACTCGGATAGTAATCTTGGGCATAGCATTTTACCAAATCACCTCATTCTTTGGGGCACACGTGAGGAACACAAAATGCGAACAAGCCTGAATGGTCCCCAGGACAATATGCAACTGAAAACTCACACCCCAGAAGTGACTCGAACCCATACTCCCAGGAGCAACGCAACTGGTATGTACAAGACACCTTAATCCACTTGACCATCATGACCGGACATAATGAGGTGATAGCCTAAGCTATTTGAACCACCCCACCGCCGGCACTCGGATAGTAATCTTGGGCATTGCATTTTACCAAATCACCTCATTCTTTGGGGCACACGTGAGGAACACAAAATGCGAACAAGCCTGAATGGTCCCCAGGACAATATGCAACTGAAAACTCACACCCCAGAAGTGACTCGAACCCATACTCCCAGGAGCAACGCAACTGGTATGTACAAGACGCCTTAATCCACTTGACCATCACGACCGGACATAATGAGGTGATAGCCTAAGCTATTTGAACCACCCCACCGCCGGCACTCGGATAGTAATCTTGGGCATAGCATTTTACCAAATCACCTCATTCTTTGGTGCACACGTGAGGAACACAAAATGCGAACAAGCCTGAATGGTCCCCAGGACAATATGCAACTGAAAACTCACACCCCAGAAGTGACTCGAACACATACTCCCAGGAGCAACGCAACTGGTATGTACATGACGCCTTAATCCACTTGACCATCACGACCGAACATAATGAGGTGATAGCCTAAGCTATTTGAACCACCCCACCGCCGGCACTCGGATAGTAATCTTGGGCAAAGCATTTTACCAAATCACCTCATTCTTTGGGGCACACGTGAGGAACACAAAATGCGAACAAGCCTGAATGGTCCCCAGGACAATATGCAACTGAAAACTCACACCCCAGAAGTGACTCGAACCCATACTCCCAGGAGCAACGCAACTGGTATGTACAAGACGCCTTAATCCACTTGACCATCATGACCGGACATAATGAGGTGATAGCCTAAGCTATTTGAACCACCCCACCGCCTGCACTCGGATAGTAATCTTGGTCATAGCATTTTGCCAAATCACCTCATTCTTTGGGGCACACGAGAGGAACACAAAATGCGAACAAGCCTGAATGGTCCCAGGACAATATGCAACTGAAAACTCACACCCCAGAAGTGACTCGAACCCATACTCCCAGGAGCAACGCAACTGGTATGTACAAGACGCCTTAATCCACTTGACCATCACGACCGGACATAATGAGTTGATAGCCTAAGCTATTTGAACCACCCCACCGCCGGCACTCGGATAGTAATCTTGGGCATAGCATTTTACCAAATCACCTCATTCTTTGGGGCACACGTGAGGAACACAAAATGCGAACATGCCTGAATGGTCCCCAGGACAATATGCAACTGAAAACTCATACCCCAGAAGTGACTCGAACCCATACTCCCAGGAGCAACGCAACTGGTATGTACAAGACGCCTTAATCCACTTGACCATCACGACCGGACATAATGAGGTGATAGCCTAAGCTATTTAAACCACCCCACCGCCGGCACTCGGATAGTAACCTTGGGCATAGCATTTTACCAAATCACCTCATTCTTTGGGGCACACGTGAGGAACACAAAATGTGAACAAGCCTGAATGGTCCCCAGGACAATATGCAACTGAAAATTCACACCCCAGAAGAGACTCGAACACATACTCCCAGGAGCAACGCAACTGGTATGTACAAGACGCCTTAATCCACTTGACCATCACGACCGGACATAATGAGGTGATAGCCTAAGCTATTTGAACCACCCCACCGCCGGCACTCGGATAGTAATCTTGGGCATAGCATTTTACCAAATCACCTCATTCTTTGGGGCACACGTGAGGAACACAAAATGCGAACAAGCCTGAATGGTCCCCAGGACAATATGCAACTGAAAACTCACACCCCAGAAGTGACTCGAACCCATACTCACAGGAGCAACGCAACTGGTATGTACAAGACGCCTTAATCCACTTGACCATCACGACCGGACATAATGAGGTGATAGCCTAAGCTATTTGAACCACCCCACCGCCGGCACTCGGATAGTAATCTTGGGCATAGCATTTTACCAAATCACCTCATTCTTTGGGGCACACGTGAGGAACACAAAATACGAACAAGCCTGAATGGTCCCAGGACAATATGCAACTGAAAACTCACACCCCAGAAGTGACTCGAACCCATACTCCCAGGAGCAACTCAACTGGTATGTACAAGACACCTTAATCCACTTGACCAACACGACCGGACATAAAGAGGTGATAGCCTAAGCTATTTGAACCACCCCACCGCCGGCACTCGGATAGTAATCTTGGGCATAGCATTTTACCAAATCACCTCATTCTTTGGGGCACACGTGAGGAACACAAAATGCGAACATGCCTGAATGGTCCCCAGGACAATATGCAACTGAAAAGTCACACCCCAGAAGTGACTCGAACCCATACTCCCAGGAGCAACGCAACTGGTATGTACAAGACGCCTAAATCCACTTGACCATCACGACCGGACATAATGAGGTGATAGCCTAAGCTATTTGAACCACCCCACCGCCGGCACTCGGATAGTAATCTTGGGCATAGCATTTTACCAAATCACCTCATTCTTTGGGGCACACGTGAGGAACACAAAATGCGAACAAGCCTGAATGGTCCCCAGGACAATATGCAACTGAAAATTCACTCCCCAGAAGTGACTCAAACCCATACTCCCAGGAGCAACGCAACTGGTATGTACAAGACGCCTTAATCCACTTGACCATCATGACCGAACATAATGAGGTGATAGCCTAAGCTATTTGAACCACCCCACCGCCGGCACTCGGATAGTAATCTTCGGCATAGCATTTTACCAAATCACTTCATTCTTTGGGGCACACGTGAGGAACACAAAATGCGAACAAGCCTGAATGGTCCCCAGGACAATATGCAACTGAAAACTCACACCCCAGAAGTGACTCGAACCCATACTCACAGGAGCAACGCAACTGGTATGTACAAGACGCCTTAATCCACTTGACCATCACGACCAGACATAATGAGGTGATAGCCTAAGCTATTTGAACCACACCACCGCCGGAACTCGGATAGTAATCTTGGGCATAGCATTTTACCAAATCACCTCATTCTTTGGGGCACACGTGAGGATCACTAAATGCGAACAAGCCTGAATGGTCCCCAGGACAATATGCAACTGAAAACTCACACCCCAGAATAGACTCGAACACATACTCCCAGGAGCAACGCAACTGGTATGTACAAGACGCCTTAATCCACTTGACCATCACGACCGGACATAATGAGGTGATAGCCTAAGCTATTTGAACCACCCCACCGCAGGCACTCGGATAGTAATCTTGGGCATAGCCTTTTACCAAATCACCTCATTCTTTGGGGCACACGTGAGAAACACAAAATGCGAACAAGCCTGAATGGTTCCCAGGACAATATGCAACTGAAAACTCACACCCCAGAAGTGACTCGAACCCATACTCCCAGGAGCAACGCAACTGGTATGTACAAGACGCCTTAATCCACTTGACCATCATGACCGGACATAATGAGGTGATAGCCTAAGCTACTTGAACCACCCCACCGCTGGCACTCGGATAGCAATCTTGGGCATAGCATTTTACCAAATCACCTCATTCTTTGGGGCACACCTGAGGAACACAAAATGCAAACAAGCCTGAATGGTTCCAGGAAAATATGCAACTGAAAACTCACACCCCAGAAGTGACTCGAACCCATACTCCCAGGAGCAACGCAACTGGTATGTACAAGACGCCTTAATCCACTTGACCATCACGACCGGACATAATGAGGTGATAGCCTAAGCTATTTGAACCACCCCACCGCAGGCACTCGGATAGTAATCTTGGGCATAGCATTTTACCAAATCACCTCATTCTTTGGGGCACACGTGAGGAACTCAAAATGCGAACAAGCCTGAATGGTTCCCAGGACAATATGCAACTGAAATCTCACACCCCAGAAGTGACTCGAACCCATACTCCCAGGAGCAACGCAACTGGTATGTACAAGACGCCTTAATCCACTTGACCATCACGACCGGACATAATGAGGTGATAGCCTAAGCTATTTGAACCACCCCACCGCCGGCACTCGGATAGTAATCTTGGGCATAGCATTTTACCAAATCACCTCATTCTTTGGGGCACACGTGAGGAACACAAAATGCGAACAAGCCTGAATGGTCCTTAGGACAATATGCAACTGAAAACATGCAATGCCCAAGATTACTATCCGAGTGCCGGCGGTGGGGTGGTTCAAATAGCTTAGGCTATCACCTCATTATGTCCGGTCGTGATGGTCAAGTGGATTAAGGCGTCTTGTACATACCAGTTGCGTTGCTCCTGGGAGTATGGGTTCGAGTCACTTCTGGGGTGTGAGTTTTCAGTTGCATATTGTCCTGGGGACCATTCAGGCTTGTTCGCATTTTGTGTTCCTCACGTGTGCCCCAAAGAATGAGGTGATTTGGTAAAATGCTATGCCCAAGATTACTATCCTAGTGCCAGCGGTGGGGTGGTTCAAATAGCTTAGGCTATCACCTCATTATGTCCGGTCGTGATGGTCAAGTGGATTAAGGCGTCTTGTACATACCAGTTGCGTTGCTCCTGGGAGTATGGGTTCGAGTCACTTCTGGGGTGTGAGTTTTCAGTTGCATATTGTCCTGGGGACCATTCAGGCTTGTTCGCATTTTGTGTTCCTCACGTGTGCCCCAAAGAATGAGGTGATTTGGTAAAATGCTATGCCCAAGATTACAATCCGAGTGCCGGCGGTGGTGTGGTTCAAATAGCTTAGGCTATCACCTCATTATGTCCGGTCGTGATGGTCAAGTGGATTAAGGCGTCTTGTGCTTGCCAGTTGCATTGCTCCTGGGAGTATGGGTTCGAGTCACTTCTGGGGTGTGAGTTTTCAGTTGCATATTGTCCTGGGGACCATTTAGGCTTGTTCGCATTTTGTGTTCCTCACGTGTGCCCCAAAGAATGAGGTGATTTGGTAAAATGCTATGCCCAAGATTACTATCCGAGTGCCGGGGGTGGGGTGGTTCAAATAGCTTAGGCTATCACCTCATTATGTCCGGTCGTGATGGTCAAGTGGATTAAGGCGTCTTGTACATACCAGTTGCGTTGCTCCTGGGAGTATGGGTTCGAGTCACTTCTGGGGTGTGAGTTTTCAGTTGCATATTGTCCTGGGGACCATTCAGGCTTGTTCGCATTTTGTGTTCCTCACGTGTGCCCCAAAGAATGAGGTGATTTGGTAAAAGGCTATGCCCAAGATTACTATCCGAGTGCCGGCGAATGGTGTGGTTCAAATAGCTTAGGCTATCACCTCATTATGTCCGGTCGTGATGGTCAAGTGGATTAAGGCGTCTAGTACATACCATTTGCGTTGCTCCTGGGAGTATGGGTTCGAGTCACTTCTGTGGTGTGAGTTTTCAGTTGCATATTGTCCTGGGGACCGTTCAGGCTTGTTCGCATTTTGTGTTCCTCACGTGTGCCCCAAAGAAGTAGGTGATTTGGTAAAATGCTATGCCCAAGATTACTATCCGAGTGCCAGCGGTGGGGTGGTTCAAATAGCTTAGGCTATCACCTCATTATGTCCGGTCTTGATGGTCAAGTGGATTAAGGCGTCTTGTACATACCAGTTGCGTTGCTCCTGGGAGTATGGGTTCGAGTCACTTCTGGGGTGTGAGTTTTCAGTTGCATATTGTCCTGGGGACCATTCAGGCTTGTTCGCATTTTGTGTTCCTCACGTGTGCCCCAAAGAATGAGGTGATTTGGTAAAATGCTATGCCCAAGATTACTATCCGAGTGCCGGCGATGGTGTGGTTCAAATAGCTTAGGCTATCACCTCATTATGTCCGGTCGTGATGGTCAAGTGGATTAAGGCGTCTAGTACATACCATTTGCGTTGCTCCTGGGAGTATGGGTTCGAGTCACTTCTGGGGTGTGAGTTTTCAGTTGCATATTGTCCTGGGGACCATTCAGGCTTGTTCGCATTTTGTGTACCTCACGTGTGCCCCAAAGAATGAGGTGATTTGGTAAAATGCTATGCCCAAGATTACTATCCGAGTGCCGGCGGTGGGGTGGTTCAAATAGCTTAGGCTATCACCTCATTATGTCCGGTCTTGATGGTCAAGTTGATTAAGGCGTCTTGTACATACCAGTTGCGTTGCTCCTGGGAGTATGGGTTCGAGTCACTTCTGGGGTGTGAGTTTTCAGTTGCATATTGTCCTGGGGACCATTCAGGCTTGTTCGCATTTTGAGTTCCTCACGTGTGCCCCAAAGAATGAGGTGATTTGGTAAAATGCTATGCCCAAGATTACTATCCGAGTGCCGGCGGTGGGGTGGTTCAAATAGCTTAGGCTATCACCTCATTATGTCCGGTCGTGATGGTTAAGTGGATTAAGGCGTCTTGTACATACCAGTTGCGTTGCTCCTGGGAGTATGGGTTCGAGTCACTTCTGGGGTGTGAGTTTTCAGTTGCATATTGTCCTGGGGACCATTCAGGCTTGTTCGCATTTTGTGTTCCTCACGTGTGCCCCAAAGAATGAGGTGATTTCTTAAAATGCTATGCCCAAGATTACTATCCGAGTGCCGGCGGTGGGGTGGTTCAAATAGCTTAGGCTATCACCTCATTATGTCCGGTCGTGATGGTCAAGTGGATTAAGGCGTCTTGTACATACCAGTTGCGTTGCTCCTGGGAGTATGGGTTCGCGTCACTTCTGGGGTGTGAGTTTTCAGTTGCATATTGTCCTGGGGACCATTCAGGCTTGTTCGCATTTTGTGTTCCTCACGTGTGCCCCAAAGAACGAGGTGATTTGGTAAAATGCTATGCCCAAGATTACTATCCGAGTGCCGGCGGTGGGGTGGTTCAAATAGCTTAGGCTATCACCTCATTATGTCCGGTCGTGATGGTCAAGTGGATTAAGGCGTCTAGTACATACCATATGCGTTGCTCCTGGGAGTATGGGTTCGAGTCACTTCTGGGGTGTGAGTTTTCAGTTGCATATTGTCCTGGGGACCATTCAGGCTTGTTCGCATTTTGTGTTCCTCACGTGTGCCCCAAAGAATGAGGTGATTTGGTAAAATGCTATGCCCAAGATTACTATCCGAGTGCCGGCGGTGGGGTGGTTCAAATAGCTTAGGCTATCACCTCATTATGTCCGGTCGTGATGGTCAAGTGGATTAAGGCGTCTAGTACATACCAGTTGCGTTGCTCCTGGGAGTATAAGTTCGAGTCACTTCTGGGGTGTGAGCTTTCAGTTGCATATTGTCCTAAGGACCATTCAGGCTTGTTCGCATTTTGTGTTCCTCACGTGTGCCCCAAAGAATGAGGTGATTTGGTAAAATGCTATGCCCAAGATTACAATCCGAGTGCCGGCGGTGGTGTGGTTCAAATAGCTTAGGCTATCACCTCATTATGTCCGGTCGTGATGGTCAAGTGGATTAAGGCGTCTTGTACATACCAGTTGCGTTGCTCCTGGGAGTATGGGTTCGAGTCACTTCTGGGGTGTGAGTTTTCAGTTGCATATTGTCCTGGGGACCATTCAGGCTTGTTCGCATTTTGTGTTCCTCACGTGTGCCCCAAAGAATGAGGTGATTTGGTAAAATGCTATGCCCAAGATTACTATCCGAGTGCCGGCGGTGGGGTGGTTCAAATAGCTTAGGCTATCACCTCATTATGTCCGGTCGTGATGGTCAAGTGGATTAAGGCGTCTTGTACATACCAGTTGCGTTGCTCCTGGGTGTATGGGTTCGAGTCACTTCTGGGGTGTGAGTTTTCAGTTGCATATTGTCCTGGGGACCATTCAGGCTTGTTCGCATTTTGTGTTCCTCACGTGTGCCCCAAAGAATGAGGTGATTTGGTAAAATGCTATGCCCAAGATTACTATCCGAGTGCCGGCGGTGGGGTGGTTCAAATAGCTTAGGCTATCACCTCATTATGTCCGGTCGTGATGGTCAAGTGGATTAAGGCGTCTTGTACATACCAGATTGCGTTGCTCCTGGGAGTATGGGTTCGAGTCACTTCTGGGGTGTGAGTTTTCAGTTGCATATTGTCCTGGGGACCATTCAGGCTTGTTCGCATTTTGTGTTCCTCACGTGTGCCCCAAAGAATGAGGTGATTTGGTAAAATGCTATGCCCAAGATTACTATCCGAGTGCCGGCGGTGGGGTGGTTCAAATAGCTTAGGCTATCACCTCATTATGTCCGGTCGTGATGGTCAAGTGGATTAAGGCATCTAGTACATACCAGTTGCGTTGCTCCTGGGAGTATGGGTTCGAGTCACTTCTGGGGTGTGAGTTTTCAGTTGCATATTGTCCTGGGGACCATTCAGGCTTGTTCGCATTTTGTGTTCCTCACGTGTGCCCCAAAGAATGAGGTGATTTGGTAAAATGCTATGCCCAAGATTACTATCCGAGTGCCGGCGGTGGGGTGGTTCAAATAGCTTAGGCTATCACCTCATTATGTCCGGTCGTGATGGTCAAGTGGATTAAGGCGTCTAGTACATACCATATGCGTTGCTCCTGGGAGTATGGGTTCGAGTCACTTCTGGGGTGTGAGTTTTCAGTTGCATATTGTCCTAAGGACCATTCAGGCTTGTTCGCATTTTGTGTTCCTCACGTGTGCCCCAAAGAATGAGGTGATTTGGTAAAATGCTATGCCCAAGATTACTATCCGAGTGCCGGCGGTGGGGTGGTTCAAATAGCTTAGGCTATCACCTCATTATGTCCGGTCGTGATGGTCAAGTGGATTAAGGCGTCTAGTACATACCAGTTGCGTTGCTCCTGGGAGTATGGGTTCGAGTCACTTCTGGGGTGTGAGTTTTCAGTTGCATATTGTCCTAAGGACCATTCAGGCTTGTTCGCATTTTGTGTTCCTCACGTGTGCCCCAAAGAATGAGGTGATTTGGTAAAATGCTATGCCCAAGATTACAATCCGAGTGCCGGCGGTGGTGTGGTTCAAATAGCTTAGGCTATCACCTCATTATGTCCGGTCGTGATGGTCAAGTGGATTAAGGCGTCTTGTACATACCAGTTGCGTTGCTCCTGGGAGTATGGGTTCGAGTCACTTCTGGGGTGTGAGTTTTCAGTTGCATATTGTCCTGGGGACCATTCAGGCTTGTTCGCATTTTGTGTTCCTCACGTGTGCCCCAAAGAATGAGGTGATTTGGTAAAATGCTATGCCCAAGATTACTATCCGAGTGCCGGGGGTGGGGTGGTTCAAATAGCTTAGGCTATCACCTCATTATGTCCGGTCGTGATGGTCAAGTGGATTAAGGCGTCTTGTACATACCAGTTGCGTTGCTCCTGGGAGTATGGGTTCGAGTCACTTCTGGGGTGTGAGTTTTCAGTTGCATATTGTCCTGGGGACCATTCAGGCTTGTTCGCATTTTGTGTTCCTCACGTGTGCCCCAAAGAATGAGGTGATTTGGTAAAATGCTATGCCCAAGATTACTATCCGAGTGCCGGCGTGGTGTGGTTCAAATAGCTTAGGCTATCACCTCATTATGTCCGGTCGTGATGGTCAAGTGGATTAAGGCGTCTTGTACATACCAGTTGCGTTGCTCCTGGGAGTATGGGTTCGAGTCACTTCTGGGGTGTGAGTTTTCAGTTGCATATTGTCCTGGGGACCATTCAGGCTTGTTCGCATTTTGTGTTCCTCACGTGTGCCCCAAAGAATGAGGTGATTTGGTAAAATGCTATGCCCAAGATTACTATCCGAGTGCCGGCGATGGTGTGGTTCAAATAGCTTAGGCTATCACCTCATTATGTCCGGTCGTGATGGTCAAGTGGATTAAGGCGTCTAGTACATACCATTTGCGTTGCTCCTGGGAGTATGGGTTCGAGTCACTTCTGGGGTGTGAGTTTTCAGTTGCATATTGTCCTGGGGACCATTCAGGCTTGTTCGCATTTTGTGTTCCTCACGTGTGCCCCAAAGAATGAGGTGATTTGGTAAAATGCTATGCCCAAGATTACTATCCGAGTGCCGGCGGTGGGGTGGTTCAAATAGCTTAGGCTATCACCTCATTATGTCCGGTCGTGATGGTCAAGTGGATTAAGGCGTCTAGTACATACCAGTTGCGTTGCTCCTGGGAGTATGGGTTCGAGTCACTTCTGGGGTGTGAGTTTTCAGTTGCATATTGTCCTGGGGACCATTCAGGCTTGTTCGCATTTTGTGTTCCTCACGTGTGCCCCAAAGAATGAGGTGATTTGGTAAAATGCTATGCCCAAGATTACTATCCGAGTGCCGGCGGTGGGGTGGTTCAAATAGCTTAGGCTATCACCTCATTATGTCCGGTCGTGATGGTCAAGTGGATTAAGGCGTCTAGTACATACCAGTTGCGTTGCTCCTGGGAGTATGGGTTCGAGTCACTTCTGGGGTGTGAGTTTTCAGTTGCATATTGTCCTGGGGACCATTCAGGCTTGTTCGCATTTTGTGTTCCTCACGTGTGCCCCAAAGAATGAGGTGATTTGGTAAAATGCTATGCCCAAGATTACTATCCGAGTGCCGGCGGTGGGGTGGTTCAAATAGCTTAGGCTATCACCTCATTATGTCCGGTCGTGATGGTCAAGTGGATTAAGGCGTCTTGTACATACCAGTTGCGTTGCTCCTGGGAGTATGGGTTCGAGTCACTTCTGGGGTGTGAGTTTTCAGTTGCATATTGTCCTGGGGACCATTCAGGCTTGTTCGCATTTTGTGTTCCTCACGTGTGCCCCAAAGAATGAGGTGATTTGGTAAAATGCTATGCCCAAGATTACTATCCGAGTGCCGGCGGTGGGGTGGTTCAAATAGCTTAGGCTATCACCTCATTATGTCCGGTCGTGATGGTCAAGTGGATTAAGGCGTCTTGTACATACCAGTTGCGTTGCTCCTGGGAGTATGGGTTCGAGTCACTTCTGGGGTGTGAGTTTTCAGTTGCATATTGTCCTGGGGACCATTCAGGCTTGTTCGCATTTTGTGTTCCTCACGTGTGCCCCAAAGAATGAGGTGATTTGGTAAAATGCTATGCCCAAGATTACTATCCGAGTGCCGGCGGTGGGGTGGTTCAAATAGCTTAGGCTATCACCTCATTATGTCCGGTCGTGATGGTCAAGTGGATTAAGGCGTCTAGTACATACCAGTTGCGTTGCTCCTGGGAGTATGGGTTCGAGTCACTTCTGGGGTGTGAGTTTTCAGTTGCATATTGTCCTGGGGACCATTCAGGCTTGTTCGCATTTTGTGTTCCTCACGTGTGCCCCAAAGAATGAGGTGATTTGGTAAAATGCTATGCCCAAGATTACTATCCGAGTGCCGGCGATGGTGTGGTTCAAATAGCTTAGGCTATCACCTCATTATGTCCGGTCGTGATGGTCAAGTGGATTAAGGCGTCTAGTACATACCAGTTGCGTTGCTCCTGGGAGTATGGGTTCGAGTCACTTCTGGGGTGTGAGTTTTCAGTTGCATATTGTCCTGGGGACCATTCAGGCTTGTTCGCATTTTGTGTTCCTCACGTGTGCCCCAAAGAATGAGGTGATTTGGTAAAATGCTATGCCCAAGATTACTATCCGAGTGCCGGCGGTGGGGTGGTTCAAATAGCTTAGGCTATCACCTCATTATGTCCGGTCGTGATGGTCAAGTGGATTAAGGCGTCTTGTACATACCAGTTGCGTTGCTCCTGGGAGTATGGGTTCGAGTCACTTCTGGGGTGTGAGTTTTCAGTTGCATATTGTCCTGGGGACCATTCAGGCTTGTTCGCATTTTGTGTTCCTCACGTGTGCCCCAAAGAATGAGGTGATTTGGTAAAATGCTATGCCCAAGATTACTATCCGAGTGCCGGCGGTGGTGTGGTTCAAATAGCTTAGGCTATCACCTCATTATGTCCGGTCGTGATGGTCAAGTGGATTAAGGCGTCTTAGTACATACCAGTTGCGTTGCTCCTGGGAGTATGGGTTCGAGTCACTTCTGGGGTGTGAGTTTTCAGTTGCATATTGTCCTGGGGACCATTCAGGCTTGTTCGCATTTTGTGTTCCTCACGTGTGCCCCAAAGAATGAGGTGATTTGGTAAAATGCTATGCCCAAGATTACTATCCGAGTGCCGGCGGTGGGGTGGTTCAAATAGCTTAGGCTATCACCTCATTATGTCCGGTCGTGATGGTCAAGTGGATTAAGGCGTCTAGTACATACCAGTTGCGTTGCTCCTGGGAGTATGGGTTCGAGTCACTTCTGGGGTGTGAGTTTTCAGTTGCATATTGTCCTGGGGACCATTCAGGCTTGTTCGCATTTTGTGTTCCTCACGTGTGCCCCAAAGAATGAGGTGATTTGGTAAAATGCTATGCCTAAGATTACTATCCGAGTGCCGGCGGTGGGGTGGTTCAAATAGCTTAGGCTATCACCTCATTATGTCCGGTCTTGATGGTCAAGTGGATTAAGGCGTCTTGTACATACCAGTTGCGTTGCTCCTGGGAGTATGGGTTCGAGTCACTTCTGGGGTGTGAGTTTTCAGTTGCATATTGTCCTGGGGACCATTCAGGCTTGTTCGCATTTTGTGTTCCTCACGTGTGCCCCAAAGAATGAGGTGATTTGGTAAAATGCTATGCCCAAGATTACTATCCGAGTGCCGGCGGTGGGGTGGTTCAAATAGCTTAGGCTATCACCTCATTATGTCCGGTCGTGATGGTCAAGTGGATTAAGGCGTCTTGTACATACCAGTTGCGTTGCTCCTGGGAGTATGGGTTCGAGTCACTTCTGGGGTGTGAGTTTTCAGTTGCATATTGTCCTGGGGACCATTCAGGCTTGTTCGCATTTTGTGTTCCTCACGTGTGCCCCAAAGAATGAGGTGATTTGGTAAAATGCTATGCCCAAGATTACTATCCGAGTGCCGGCGGTGGGGTGGTTCAAATAGCTTAGGCTATCACCTCATTATGTCCGGTCGTGATGGTCAAGTGGATTAAGGCGTCTTGTACATACCAGTTGCGTTGCTCCTGGGAGTATGGGTTCGAGTCACTTCTGGGGTGTGAGTTTTCAGTTGCATATTGTCCTGGGGACCATTCAGGCTTGTTCGCATTTTGTGTTCCTCACGTGTGCCCCAAAGAATGAGGTGATTTGGTAAAATGCTATGCCCAAGATTACTATCCGAGTGCCGGCGGTGGGGTGGTTCAAATAGCTTAGGCTATCACCTCATTATGTCCGGTCGTGATGGTCAAGTGGATTAAGGCGTCTAGTACATACCAGTTGCGTTGCTCCTGGGAGTATGGGTTCGAGTCACTTCTGGGGTGTGAGTTTTCAGTTGCATATTGTCCTGGGGACCATTCAGGCTTGTTCGCATTTTGTGTTCCTCACGTGTGCCCCAAAGAATGAGGTGATTTGGTAAAATGCTATGCCCAAGATTACTATCCGAGTGCCGGCGGTGGGGTGGTTCAAATAGCTTAGGCTATCACCTCATTATGTCCGGTCGTGATGGTCAAGTGGATTAAGGCGTCTAGTACATACCAGTTGCGTTGCTCCTGGGAGTATGGGTTCGAGTCACTTCTGGGGTGTGAGTTTTCAGTTGCATATTGTCCTGGGGACCATTCAGGCTTGTTCGCATTTTGTGTTCCTCACGTGTGCCCCAAAGAATGAGGTGATTTGGTAAAATGCTATGCCCAAGATTACTATCCGAGTGCCGGCGGTGGGGTGGTTCAAATAGCTTAGGCTATCACCTCATTATGTCCGGTCGTGATGGTCAAGTGGATTAAGGCGTCTTGTACATACCAGTTGCGTTGCTCCTGGGAGTATGGGTTCGAGTCACTTCTGGGGTGTGAGTTTTCAGTTGCATATTGTCCTGGGGACCATTCAGGCTTGTTCGCATTTTGTGTTCCTCACGTGTGCCCCAAAGAATGAGGTGATTTGGTAAAATGCTATGCCCAAGATTACTATCCGAGTGCCGGCGGTGGGGTGGTTCAAATAGCTTAGGCTATCACCTCATTATGTCCGGTCGTGATGGTCAAGTGGATTAAGGCGTCTTAGTACATACCAGTTGCAGTTGCTCCTGGGAGTATGGGTTCGAGTCACTTCTGGGGTGTGAGTTTTCAGTTGCATATTGTCCTGGGGACCATTCAGGCTTGTTCGCATTTTGTGTTCCTCACGTGTGCCCCAAAGAATGAGGTGATTTGGTAAAATGCTATGCCCAAGATTACTATCCGAGTGCCGGCGGTGGGGTGGTTCAAATAGCTTAGGCTATCACCTCATTATGTCCGGTCGTGATGGTCAAGTGGATTAAGGCGTCTTGTACATACCAGTTGCGTTGCTCCTGGGAGTATGGGTTCGAGTCACTTCTGGGGTGTGAGTTTTCAGTTGCATATTGTCCTGGGGACCATTCAGGCTTGTTCGCATTTTGTGTTCCTCACGTGTGCCCCAAAGAATGAGGTGATTTGGTAAAATGCTATGCCCAAGATTACTATCCGAGTGCCGGCGGATGGTGTGGTTCAAATAGCTTAGGCTATCACCTCATTATGTCCGGTCGTGATGGTCAAGTGGATTAAGGCGTCTAGTACATACCAGTTGCGTTGCTCCTGGGAGTATGGGTTCGAGTCACTTCTGGGGTGTGAGTTTTCAGTTGCATATTGTCCTGGGGACCATTCAGGCTTGTTCGCATTTTGTGTTCCTCACGTGTGCCCCAAAGAATGAGGTGATTTGGTAAAATGCTATGCCCAAGATTACTATCCGAGTGCCGGCGGTGGGGTGGTTCAAATAGCTTAGGCTATCACCTCATTATGTCCGGTCGTGATGGTCAAGTGGATTAAGGCGTCTTGTACATACCAGTTGCGTTGCTCCTGGGAGTATGGGTTCGAGTCACTTCTGGGGTGTGAGTTTTCAGTTGCATATTGTCCTGGGGACCATTCAGGCTTGTTCGCATTTTGTGTTCCTCACGTGTGCCCCAAAGAATGAGGTGATTTGGTAAAATGCTATGCCCAAGATTACTATCCGAGTGCCGGCGGTGGGGTGGTTCAAATAGCTTAGGCTATCACCTCATTATGTCCGGTCGTGATGGTCAAGTGGATTAAGGCGTCTTGTACATACCAGTTGCGTTGCTCCTGGGAGTATGGGTTCGAGTCACTTCTGGGGTGTGAGTTTTCAGTTGCATATTGTCCTGGGGACCATTCAGGCTTGTTCGCATTTTGTGTTCCTCACGTGTGCCCCAAAGAATGAGGTGATTTGGTAAAATGCTATGCCCAAGATTACTATCCGAGTGCCGGCGGATGGTGTGGTTCAAATAGCTTAGGCTATCACCTCATTATGTCCGGTCGTGATGGTCAAGTGGATTAAGGCGTCTAGTACATACCAGTTGCGTTGCTCCTGGGAGTATGGGTTCGAGTCACTTCTGGGGTGTGAGTTTTCAGTTGCATATTGTCCTGGGGACCATTCAGGCTTGTTCGCATTTTGTGTTCCTCACGTGTGCCCCAAAGAATGAGGTGATTTGGTAAAATGCTATGCCCAAGATTACTATCCGAGTGCCGGCGATGGTGTGGTTCAAATAGCTTAGGCTATCACCTCATTATGTCCGGTCGTGATGGTCAAGTGGATTAAGGCGTCTTGTACATACCAGTTGCGTTGCTCCTGGGAGTATGGGTTCGAGTCACTTCTGGGGTGTGAGTTTTCAGTTGCATATTGTCCTGGGGACCATTCAGGCTTGTTCGCATTTTGTGTTCCTCACGTGTGCCCCAAAGAATGAGGTGATTTGGTAAAATGCTATGCCCAAGATTACTATCCGAGTGCCGGCGGTGGGGTGGTTCAAATAGCTTAGGCTATCACCTCATTATGTCCGGTCTTGATGGTCAAGTGGATTAAGGCGTCTTGTACATACCAGTTGCGTTGCTCCTGGGAGTATGGGTTCGAGTCACTTCTGGGGTGTGAGTTTTCAGTTGCATATTGTCCTGGGGACCATTCAGGCTTGTTCGCATTTTGTGTTCCTCACGTGTGCCCCAAAGAATGAGGTGATTTGGTAAAATGCTATGCCCAAGATTACTATCCGAGTGCCGGCGGTGGGGTGGTTCAAATAGCTTAGGCTATCACCTCATTATGTCCGGTCGTGATGGTCAAGTGGATTAAGGCGTCTTGTACATACCAGTTGCGTTGCTCCTGGGAGTATGGGTTCGAGTCACTTCTGGGGTGTGAGTTTTCAGTTGCATATTGTCCTGGGGACCATTCAGGCTTGTTCGCATTTTGTGTTCCTCACGTGTGCCCCAAAGAATGAGGTGATTTGGTAAAATGCTATGCCCAAGATTACTATCCGAGTGCCGGCGGTGGTGTGGTTCAAATAGCTTAGGCTATCACCTCATTATGTCCGGTCGTGATGGTCAAGTGGATTAAGGCGTCTAGTACATACCATTTGCGTTGCTCCTGGGAGTATGGGTTCGAGTCACTTCTGGGGTGTGAGTTTTCAGTTGCATATTGTCCTGGGGACCATTCAGGCTTGTTCGCATTTTGTGTTCCTCACGTGTGCCCCAAAGAATGAGGTGATTTGGTAAAATGCTATGCCCAAGATTACTATCCGAGTGCCGGCGGTGGGGTGGTTCAAATAGCTTAGGCTATCACCTCATTATGTCCGGTCGTGATGGTCAAGTGGATTAAGGCGTCTTGTACATACCAGTTGCGTTGCTCCTGGGAGTATGGGTTCGAGTCACTTCTGGGGTGTGAGTTTTCAGTTGCATATTGTCCTGGGGACCATTCAGGCTTGTTCGCATTTTGTGTTCCTCACGTGTGCCCCAAAGAATGAGGTGATTTGGTAAAATGCTATGCCCAAGATTACTATCCGAGTGCCGGCGGTGGGGTGGTTCAAATAGCTTAGGCTATAACCTCATTATGTCCGGTCTTGATGGTCAAGTGGATTAAGGCGTCTTGTACATACCAGTTGCGTTGCTCCTGGGAGTATGGGTTCGAGTCACTTCTGGGGTGTGAGTTTTCAGTTGCATATTGTCCTGGGGACCATTCAGGCTTGTTCGCATTTTGTGTTCCTCACGTGTGCCCCAAAGAATGAGGTGATTTGGTAAAATGCTATGCCCAAGATTACTATCCGAGTGCCGGCGATGGTGTGGTTCAAATAGCTTAGGCTATCACCTCATTATGTCCGGTCGTGATGGTCAAGTGGATTAAGGCGTCTTGTACATACCAGTTGCGTTGCTCCTGGGAGTATGGGTTCGAGTCACTTCTGGGGTGTGAGTTTTCAGTTGCATATTGTCCTGGGGACCATTCAGGCTTGTTCGCATTTTGTGTTCCTCACGTGTGCCCCAAAGAATGAGGTGATTTGGTAAAATGCTATGCCCAAGATTACTATCCGAGTGCCGGCGGTGGGGTGGTTCAAATAGCTTAGGCTATCACCTCATTATGTCCGGTCGTGATGGTCAAGTGGATTAAGGCGTCTAGTACATACCAGTTGCGTTGCTCCTGGGAGTATGGGTTCGAGTCACTTCTGGGGTGTGAGTTTTCAGTTGCATATTGTCCTGGGGACCATTCAGGCTTGTTCGCATTTTGTGTTCCTCACGTGTGCCCCAAAGAATGAGGTGATTTGGTAAAATGCTATGCCCAAGATTACTATCCGAGTGCCGGCGGTGGGGTGGTTCAAATAGCTTAGGCTATCACCTCATTATGTCCGGTCGTGATGGTCAAGTGGATTAAGGCGTCTTGTACATACCAGTTGCGTTGCTCCTGGGAGTATGGGTTCGAGTCACTTCTGGGGTGTGAGTTTTCAGTTGCATATTGTCCTGGGGACCATTCAGGCTTGTTCGCATTTTGTGTTCCTCACGTGTGCCCCAAAGAATGAGGTGATTTGGTAAAATGCTATGCCCAAGATTACTATCCGAGTGCCGGCGATGGTGTGGTTCAAATAGCTTAGGCTATCACCTCATTATGTCCGGTCGTGATGGTCAAGTGGATTAAGGCGTCTAGTACATACCATATGCGTTGCTCCTGGGAGTATGGGTTCGAGTCACTTCTGGGGTGTGAGTTTTCAGTTGCATATTGTCCTGGGGACCATTCAGGCTTGTTCGCATTTTGTGTTCCTCACGTGTGCCCCAAAGAATGAGGTGATTTGGTAAAATGCTATGCCCAAGATTACTATCCGAGTGCCGGCGGTGGGGTGGTTCAAATAGCTTAGGCTATCACCTCATTATGTCCGGTCGTGATGGTCAAGTGGATTAAGGCGTCTTGTACATACCAGTTGCGTTGCTCCTGGGAGTATGGGTTCGAGTCACTTCTGGGGTGTGAGTTTTCAGTTGCATATTGTCCTGGGGACCATTCAGGCTTGTTCGCATTTTGTGTTCCTCACGTGTGCCCCAAAGAATGAGGTGATTTGGTAAAATGCTATGCCCAAGATTACTATCCGAGTGCCGGCGGTGGGGTGGTTCAAATAGCTTAGGCTATCACCTCATTATGTCCGGTCGTGATGGTCAAGTGGATTAAGGCGTCTTGTACATACCAGTTGCGTTGCTCCTGGGAGTATGGGTTCGAGTCACTTCTGGGGTGTGAGTTTTCAGTTGCATATTGTCCTGGGGACCATTCAGGCTTGTTCGCATTTTGTGTTCCTCACGTGTGCCCCAAAGAATGAGGTGATTTGGTAAAATGCTATGCCCAAGATTACTATCCGAGTGCCGGCGATGGTGTGGTTCAAATAGCTTAGGCTATCACCTCATTATGTCCGGTCGTGATGGTCAAGTGGATTAAGGCGTCTAGTACATACCAGTATGCGTTGCTCCTGGGAGTATGGGTTCGAGTCACTTCTGGGGTGTGAGTTTTCAGTTGCATATTGTCCTGGGGACCATTCAGGCTTGTTCGCATTTTGTGTTCCTCACGTGTGCCCCAAAGAATGAGGTGATTTGGTAAAATGCTATGCCCAAGATTACTATCCGAGTGCCGGCGGTGGGGTGGTTCAAATAGCTTAGGCTATCACCTCATTATGTCCGGTCGTGATGGTCAAGTGGATTAAGGCGTCTTGTACATACCAGTTGCGTTGCTCCTGGGAGTATGGGTTCGAGTCACTTCTGGGGTGTGAGTTTTCAGTTGCATATTGTCCTGGGGACCATTCAGGCTTGTTCGCATTTTGTGTTCCTCACGTGTGCCCCAAAGAATGAGGTGATTTGGTAAAATGCTATGCCCAAGATTACTATCCGAGTGCCGGCGGTGGGGTGGTTCAAATAGCTTAGGCTATCACCTCATTATGTCCGGTCGTGATGGTCAAGTGGATTAAGGCGTCTTGTACATACCAGTTGCGTTGCTCCTGGGAGTATGGGTTCGAGTCACTTCTGGGGTGTGAGTTTTCAGTTGCATATTGTCCTGGGGACCATTCAGGCTTGTTCGCATTTTGTGTTCCTCACGTGTGCCCCAAAGAATGAGGTGATTTGGTAAAATGCTATGCCCAAGATTACTATCCGAGTGCCGGCGGTGGTGTGGTTCAAATAGCTTAGGCTATCACCTCATTATGTCAGGTCGTGATGGTCAAGTGGATTAAGGCGTCTTGTACATACCAGTTGCGTTGCTCCTGGGAGTATGGGTTCGAGTCACTTCTGGGGTGTGAGTTTTCAGTTGCATATTGTCCTGGGGACCATTCAGGCTTGTTCGCATTTTGTGTTCCTCACGTGTGCCCCAAAGAATGAGGTGATTTGGTAAAATGCTATGCCCAAGATTACTATCCGAGTGCCGGCGGTGGGGTGGTTCAAATAGCTTAGGCTATCACCTCATTATGTCCGGTCGTGATGGTCAAGTGGATTAAGGCGTCTAGTACATACCAGTTGCGTTGCTCCTGGGAGTATGGGTTCGAGTCACTTCTGGGGTGTGAGTTTTCAGTTGCATATTGTCCTGGGGACCATTCAGGCTTGTTCGCATTTTGTGTTCCTCACGTGTGCCCCAAAGAATGAGGTGATTTGGTAAAATGCTATGCCCAAGATTACTATCCGAGTGCCGGCGGTGGGGTGGTTCAAATAGCTTAGGCTATCACCTCATTATGTCCGGTCGTGATGGTCAAGTGGATTAAGGCGTCTTGTACATACCAGTTGCGTTGCTCCTGGGAGTATGGGTTCGAGTCACTTCTGGGGTGTGAGTTTTCAGTTGCATATTGTCCTGGGGACCATTCAGGCTTGTTCGCATTTTGTGTTCCTCACGTGTGCCCCAAAGAATGAGGTGATTTGGTAAAATGCTATGCCCAAGATTACTATCCGAGTGCCGGCGGTGGTGTGGTTCAAATAGCTTAGGCTATCACCTCATTATGTCCGGTCGTGATGGTCAAGTGGATTAAGGCGTCTTAGTACATACCAGTTGCGTTGCTCCTGGGAGTATGGGTTCGAGTCACTTCTGGGGTGTGAGTTTTCAGTTGCATATTGTCCTGGGGACCATTCAGGCTTGTTCGCATTTTGTGTTCCTCACGTGTGCCCCAAAGAATGAGGTGATTTGGTAAAATGCTATGCCCAAGATTACTATCCGAGTGCCGGCGGTGGGGTGGTTCAAATAGCTTAGGCTATCACCTCATTATGTCCGGTCGTGATGGTCAAGTGGATTAAGGCGTCTTGTACATACCAGTATGCGTTGCTCCTGGGAGTATGGGTTCGAGTCACTTCTGGGGTGTGAGTTTTCAGTTGCATATTGTCCTGGGGACCATTCAGGCTTGTTCGCATTTTGTGTTCCTCACGTGTGCCCCAAAGAATGAGGTGATTTGGTAAAATGCTATGCCCAAGATTACTATCCGAGTGCCGGCGGTGGGGTGGTTCAAATAGCTTAGGCTATCACCTCATTATGTCCGGTCGTGATGGTCAAGTGGATTAAGGCGTCTTGTACATACCAGTTGCGTTGCTCCTGGGAGTATGGGTTCGAGTCACTTCTGGGGTGTGAGTTTTCAGTTGCATATTGTCCTGGGGACCATTCAGGCTTGTTCGCATTTTGTGTTCCTCACGTGTGCCCCAAAGAATGAGGTGATTTGGTAAAATGCTATGCCCAAGATTACTATCCGAGTGCCGGCGATGGTGTGGTTCAAATAGCTTAGGCTATCACCTCATTATGTCCGGTCGTGATGGTCAAGTGGATTAAGGCGTCTAGTACATACCATATGCGTTGCTCCTGGGAGTATGGGTTCGAGTCACTTCTGGGGTGTGAGTTTTCAGTTGCATATTGTCCTGGGGACCATTCAGGCTTGTTCGCATTTTGTGTTCCTCACGTGTGCCCCAAAGAATGAGGTGATTTGGTAAAATGCTATGCCCAAGATTACTATCCGAGTGCCGGCGGTGGGGTGGTTCAAATAGCTTAGGCTATCACCTCATTATGTCCGGTCGTGATGGTCAAGTGGATTAAGGCGTCTAGTACATACCAGTTGCGTTGCTCCTGGGAGTATGGGTTCGAGTCACTTCTGGGGTGTGAGTTTTCAGTTGCATATTGTCCTAAGGACCATTCAGGCTTGTTCGCATTTTGTGTTCCTCACGTGTGCCCCAAAGAATGAGGTGATTTGGTAAAATGCTATGCCCAAGATTACTATCCGAGTGCCGGCGGTGGGGTGGTTCAAATAGCTTAGGCTATCACCTCATTATGTCCGGTCGTGATGGTCAAGTGGATTAAGGCGTCTTGTACATACCAGTTGCGTTGCTCCTGGGAGTATGGGTTCGAGTCACTTCTGGGGTGTGAGTTTTCAGTTGCATATTGTCCTGGGGACCATTCAGGCTTGTTCGCATTTTGTGTTCCTCACGTGTGCCCCAAAGAATGAGGTGATTTGGTAAAATGCTATGCCCAAGATTACTATCCGAGTGCCGGCGATGGTGTGGTTCAAATAGCTTAGGCTATCACCTCATTATGTCCGGTCGTGATGGTCAAGTGGATTAAGGCGTCTAGTACATACCAGTTGCGTTGCTCCTGGGAGTATGGGTTCGAGTCACTTCTGGGGTGTGAGTTTTCAGTTGCATATTGTCCTGGGGACCATTCAGGCTTGTTCGCATTTTGTGTTCCTCACGTGTGCCCCAAAGAATGAGGTGATTTGGTAAAATGCTATGCCCAAGATTACTATCCGAGTGCCGGCGGTGGGGTGGTTCAAATAGCTTAGGCTATCACCTCATTATGTCCGGTCGTGATGGTCAAGTGGATTAAGGCGTCTTGTACATACCAGTTGCGTTGCTCCTGGGAGTATGGGTTCGAGTCACTTCTGGGGTGTGAGTTTTCAGTTGCATATTGTCCTGGGGACCATTCAGGCTTGTTCGCATTTTGTGTTCCTCACGTGTGCCCCAAAGAATGAGGTGATTTGGTAAAATGCTATGCCCAAGATTACTATCCGAGTGCCGGCGGTGGGGTGGTTCAAATAGCTTAGGCTATCACCTCATTATGTCCGGTCGTGATGGTCAAGTGGATTAAGGCGTCTTGTACATACCAGTTGCGTTGCTCCTGGGAGTATGGGTTCGAGTCACTTCTGGGGTGTGAGTTTTCAGTTGCATATTGTCCTGGGGACCATTCAGGCTTGTTCGCATTTTGTGTTCCTCACGTGTGCCCCAAAGAATGAGGTGATTTGGTAAAATGCTATGCCCAAGATTACTATCCGAGTGCCGGCGGTGGGGTGGTTCAAATAGCTTAGGCTATCACCTCATTATGTCCGGTCGTGATGGTCAAGTGGATTAAGGCGTCTTGTACATACCAGTTGCGTTGCTCCTGGGAGTATGGGTTCGAGTCACTTCTGGGGTGTGAGTTTTCAGTTGCATATTGTCCTGGGGACCATTCAGGCTTGTTCGCATTTTGTGTTCCTCACGTGTGCCCCAAAGAATGAGGTGATTTGGTAAAATGCTATGCCCAAGATTACTATCCGAGTGCCGGCGGTGGGGTGGTTCAAATAGCTTAGGCTATCACCTCATTATGTCCGGTCGTGATGGTCAAGTGGATTAAGGCGTCTTGTACATACCAGTTGCGTTGCTCCTGGGAGTATGGGTTCGAGTCACTTCTGGGGTGTGAGTTTTCAGTTGCATATTGTCCTGGGGACCATTCAGGCTTGTTCGCATTTTGTGTTCCTCACGTGTGCCCCAAAGAATGAGGTGATTTGGTAAAATGCTATGCCCAAGATTACTATCCGAGTGCCGGCGATGGTGTGGTTCAAATAGCTTAGGCTATCACCTCATTATGTCCGGTCGTGATGGTCAAGTGGATTAAGGCGTCTAGTACATACCATTTGCGTTGCTCCTGGGAGTATGGGTTCGAGTCACTTCTGGGGTGTGAGTTTTCAGTTGCATATTGTCCTGGGGACCATTCAGGCTTGTTCGCATTTTGTGTTCCTCACGTGTGCCCCAAAGAATGAGGTGATTTGGTAAAATGCTATGCCCAAGATTACTATCCGAGTGCCGGCGATGGTGTGGTTCAAATAGCTTAGGCTATCACCTCATTATGTCCGGTCGTGATGGTCAAGTGGATTAAGGCGTCTAGTACATACCAGTTGCGTTGCTCCTGGGAGTATGGGTTCGAGTCACTTCTGGGGTGTGAGTTTTCAGTTGCATATTGTCCTGGGGACCATTCAGGCTTGTTCGCATTTTGTGTTCCTCACGTGTGCCCCAAAGAATGAGGTGATTTGGTAAAATGCTATGCCCAAGATTACTATCCGAGTGCCGGCGGTGGGGTGGTTCAAATAGCTTAGGCTATCACCTCATTATGTCCGGTCGTGATGGTCAAGTGGATTAAGGCGTCTTGTACATACCAGTTGCGTTGCTCCTGGGAGTATGGGTTCGAGTCACTTCTGGGGTGTGAGTTTTCAGTTGCATATTGTCCTGGGGACCATTCAGGCTTGTTCGCATTTTGTGTTCCTCACGTGTGCCCCAAAGAATGAGGTGATTTGGTAAAATGCTATGCCCAAGATTACTATCCGAGTGCCGGCGATGGTGTGGTTCAAATAGCTTAGGCTATCACCTCATTATGTCCGGTCGTGATGGTCAAGTGGATTAAGGCGTCTAGTACATACCATATGCGTAGCTCCTGGGAGTATGGGTTCGAGTCACTTCTGGGGTGTGAGTTTTCAGTTGCATATTGTCCTGGGGACCATTCAGGCTTGTTCGCATTTTGTGTTCCTCACGTGTGCCCCAAAGAATGAGGTGATTTGGTAAAATGCTATGCCCAAGATTACTATCCAAGTGCCGGCGATGGTGTGGTTCAAATAGCTTAGGCTATCACCTCATTATGTCCGGTCGTGATGGTCAAAAGGATTAAGGCGTCTAGTACATACCATTTGCGTTGCTCCTGCGAGTATGGGTTCGAGTCACTTCTGGGGTGTGAGTTTTCAGTTGCATATTGTCCTGGGGACCATTCAGGCTTGTTCGCATTTTGTGTTCCTCACGTGTGCCCCAAAGAATGAGGTGATTTGGTAAAATGCTATGCCCAAGATTACTATCCGAGTGCCGGCGGTGGGGTGGTTCAAATAGCTTAGGCTATAACCTCATTATGTCCGGTCGTGATGGTCAAGTGGATTAAGGCGTCTAGTACATACCATTTGCATTGCTCCTGGGAGTATGGGTTCGAGTCACTTCTGGGGTGTGAATTTTCAGTTGCATATTGTCCTGGGGACCATTCAGGCTTGTTCGCATTTTGTGTTCCTCACGTGTGCCCCAAAGAATGAGGTGATTTGGTAAAATGATATGCCCAAGATTACTATCCGAAGTGCCGGCGGTGGGGTGGTTCAAATAGCTTAGGCTATCACCTCATTATGTCCGGTCGTGATGGTCAAGTGGATTAAGGCGTCTTGTACATACCAGTTGCGTTGCTCCTGGGAGTATGGGTTCGAGTCACTTCTGGGGTGTGAGTTTTCAGTTGCATATTGTCCTGGGGACCATTCAGGCTTGTTCGCATTTTGTGTTCCTCACGTGTGCCCCAAAGAATGAGGTGATTTGGTAAAATGCTATGCCCAAGATTACTATCCGAGTGCCGGCGATGGTGTGGTTCAAATAGCTTAGGCTATCACCTTCATTATGTCCGGTCGTGATGGTCAAGTGGATTAAGGCGTCTAGTACATACCATATGCGTTGCTCCTGGGAGTATGGGTTCGAGTCACTTCTGGGGTGTGAGTTTTCAGTTGCATATTGTCCTGGGGACCATTCAGGCTTGTTCGCATTTTGTGTTCCTCACGTGTGCCCCAAAGAATGAGGTGATTTGGTAAAATGCTATGCCCAAGATTACTATCCGAGTGCCGGCGGTGGGGTGGTTCAAATAGCTTAGGCTATAACCTCATTATGTCCGGTCTTGATGGTCAAGTGGATTAAGGCGTCTTGTACATACCATATGCGTTGCTCCTGGGAGTATGGGTTCGAGTCACTTCTGGGGTGTGAGTTTTCAGTTGCATATTGTCCTGGGGACCATTCAGGCTTGTTCGCATTTTGTGTTCCTCACGTGTGCCCCGAAGAATGAGGTGATTTGGTAAAATGCTATGCCCAAGATTACTATCCGAGTGCCGGCGGTGGGGTGGTTCAAATAGCTTAGGCTATCACCTCATTATGTCCGGTCGTGATGGTCAAGTGGATTAAGGCGTCTTGTACTTACCAGTTGCGTTGCTCCTGGGAGTATGGGTTCGAGTCACTTCTGGGGTGTGAGTTTTCAGTTGCATATTGTCCTGGGGACCATTCAGGCTTGTTCGCATTTTGTGTTCCTCACGTGTGCCCCAAAGAATGAGGTGATTTGGTAAAATGCTATGCCCAAGATTACTATCCGAGTGCCGGCGATGGTGTGGTTCAAATAGCTTAGGCTATCACTTCATTATGTCCGGTCGTGATGGTCAAGTGGATTAAGGCGTCTAGTACATACCATATGCGTTGCTCCTGGGAGTATGGGTTCGAGTCACTTCTGGGGTGTGAGTTTTCAGTTGCATATTGTCCTGGGGACCATTCAGGCTTGTTCGCATTTTGTGTTCCTCACGTGTGCCCCAAAGAATGAGGTGATTTGGTAAAATGCTATGCCCAAGATTACTATCCGAGTGCCGGCGATGGTGTGGTTCAAATAGCTTAGGCTATCACTTCATTATGTCCGGTCGTGATGGTCAAGTGGATTAAGGCGTCTTGTACATACCATATGCGTTGCTCCTGGGAGTATGGGTTCGAGTCACTTCTGGGGAGTGAGTTTTCAGTTGCATATTGTCCTGGGGACCATTCAGGCTTGTTCGCATTTTGTGTTCCTCACGTGTGCCCCAAAGAATGAGGTGATTTGGTAAAATGCTATGCCCAAGATTACTATCCGAGTGCCGGCGGTGGGGTGGTTCAAATAGCTTAGGCTATAACCTCATTATGTCCGGTCTTGATGGTCAAGTGGATTAAGGCGTCTTGTACATACCAGTTGCGTTGCTCCTGGGAGTATGGGTTCGAGTCACTTCTGGGGTGTGAGTTTTCAGTTGCATATTGTCCTGGGGACCATTCAGGCTTGTTCGCATTTTGTGTTCCTCACGTGTGCCCCAAAGAATGAGGTGATTTGGTAAAATGCTATGCCCAAGATTACTATCCGAGTGCCGGCGATGGTGTGGTTCAAATAGCTTAGGCTATAACCTCATTATGTCCGGTCTTGATGGTCAAGTGGATTAAGGCGTCTTGTACATACCAGTTGAGTTGCTCCTGGGAGTATGGGTTCGAGTCACTTCTGGGGTGTGAGTTTTCAGTTGCATATTGTCCTGGGGACCATTCAGGCTTGTTCGCATTTTGTGTTCCTCACGTGTGCCCCAAAGAATGAGGTGATTTGGTAAAATGCTATGCCCAAGATTACTATCCGAGTGCCGGCGGTGGGGTGGTTCAAATAGCTTAGGCTATAACCTCATTATGTCCGGTCGTGATGGTCAAGTGGATTAAGGCGTCTAGTACATACTATTTGCGTTGCTCCTGGGAGTATGGGTTCGAGTCACTTCTGGGGTGTGAATTTTCAGTTGCATATTGTCCTGGGGACCATTCAGGCTTGTTCGCATTTTGTGTTCCTCACGTGTGCCCCAAAGAATGAGGTGATTTGGTAAAATGCTATGCCCAAGATTACTATCCGAATGTCGGCGGTGGGGTGGTTCAAATAGCTTAGGCTATCACCTCATTATGTCCGGTCGTGATGGTCAAGTGGATTAAGGCGTCTTGTACATACCAGTTGCGTTGCTCCTGGGAGTATGGGTTCGAGTCACTTCTGGGGTGTGAGTTTTCAGTTGCATATTGTCCTGGGGACCATTCAGGCTTGTTCGCATTTTGCGTTCCTCACGTGTGCCCCAAAGAATGAGGTGATTTGGTAAAATGCTATGCCCAAGATTACTATCCGAGTGCCGGCGATGGTGTGGTTCAAATAGCTTAGGCTATCACTTCATTATGTCCGGTCGTGATGGTCAAGTGGATTAAGGCGTCTAGTACATACCATATGCGTTGCTCCTGGGAGTATGGGTTCGAGTCACTTCTGGGGTGTGAGTTTTCAGTTGCATATTGTCCTGGGGACCATTCAGGCTTGTTCGCATTTTGTGTTCCTCACGTGTGCCCCAAAGAATGAGGTGATTTGGTAAAATGCTATGCCCAAGATTACTATCCGAGTGCCGGCGGTGGGGTGGTTCAAATAGCTTAGGCTATAACCTCATTATGTCCGGTCTTGATGGTCAAGTGGATTAAGGCGTCTTGTACATACCAGTATGCGTTGCTCCTGGGAGTATGGGTTCGAGTCACTTCTGGGGTGTGAGTTTTCAGTTGCATATTGTCCTGGGGACCATTCAGGCTTGTTCGCATTTTGTGTTCCTCACGTGTGCCCCAAAGAATGAGGTGATTTGGTAAAATGCTATGCCCAAGATTACTATCCGAGTGCCGGCGGTGGGGTGGTTCAAATAGCTTAGGCTATAACCTCATTATGTCCGGTCTTGATGGTCAAGTGGATTAAGGCGTCTTGTACATACCAGTTGAGTTGCTCCTGGGAGTATGGGTTCGAGTCACTTCTGGGGTGTGAGTTTTCAGTTGCATATTGTCCTGGGGACCATTCAGGCTTGTTCGCATTTTGTGTTCCTCACGTGTGCCCCAAAGAATGAGGTGATTTGGTAAAATGCTATGCCCAAGATTACTATCCGAGTGCCGGCGATGGTGTGGTTCAAATAGCTTAGGCTATCACCTCATTATGTCCGGTCGTGATGGTCAAGTGGATTAAGGCGTCTAGTACATACCATATGCGTTGCTCCTGGGAGTATGGGTTCGAGTCACTTCTGGGGTGTGAGTTTTCAGTTGCATATTGTCCTGGGGACCATTCAGGCTTGTTCGCATTTTGTGTTCCTCACGTGTGCCCCAAAGAATGAGGTGATTTGGTAAAATGCTATGCCCAAGATTACTATCCGAGTGCCGGCGGTGGGGTGGTTCAAATAGCTTAGGCTATCACCTCATTATGTCCGGTCGTGATGGTCAAGTGGATTAAGGCGTCTAGTACATACCATTTGCGTTGCTCCTGGGAGTATGGGTTCGAGTCACTTCTGGGGTGTGAGTTTTCAGTTGCATATTGTCCTGGGGACCATTCAGGCTTGTTCGCATTTTGTGTTCCTCACGTGTGCCCCAAAGAATGAGGTGATTTGGTAAAATGCTATGCCCAAGATTACTATCCGAAGTGCCGGCGGTGGGGTGGTTCAAATAGCTTAGGCTATCACCTCATTATGTCCGGTCGTGATGGTCAAGTGGATTAAGGCGTCTTGTACATACCAGTTGCGTTGCTCCTGGGAGTATGGGTTCGAGTCACTTCTGGGGTGTGAGTTTTCAGTTGCATATTGTCCTGGGGACCATTCAGGCTTGTTCGCATTTTGTGTTCCTCACGTGTGCCCCAAAGAATGAGGTGATTTGGTAAAATGCTATGCCCAAGATTACTATCCGAGTGCCGGCGATGGTGTGGTTCAAATAGCTTAGGCTATCACCTTCATTATGTCCGGTCGTGATGGTCAAGTGGATTAAGGCGTCTAGTACATACCATATGCGTTGCTCCTGGGAGTATGGGTTCGAGTCACTTCTGGGGTGTGAGTTTTCAGTTGCATATTGTCCTGGGGACCATTCAGGCTTGTTCGCATTTTGTGTTCCTCACGTGTGCCCCAAAGAATGAGGTGATTTGGTAAAATGCTATGCCCAAGATTACTATCCGAGTGCCGGCGGTGGGGTGGTTCAAATAGCTTAGGCTATAACCTCATTATGTCCGGTCTTGATGGTCAAGTGGATTAAGGCGTCTTGTACATACCAGTTGCGTTGCTCCTGGGAGTATGGGTTCGAGTCACTTCTGGGGTGTGAGTTTTCAGTTGCATATTGTCCTGGGGACCATTCAGCCTTGTTCGCATTTTGTGTTCCTCACGTGTGCCCCAAAGAATGAGGTGATTTGGTAAAATGCTATGCCAAAGATTACTATCCGAGTGCCGGCGGTGGGGTGGTTCAAATAGCTTAGGCTATCACCTCATTATGTCCGGTCGTGATGGTCAAGTGGGTTAAGGCGTCTTGTACATACCAGTTGCGTTGCTCCTTGGAGTATGGGTTCGAGTCACTTCTGCTGTGTGAGTTTTCAGTTGCATATTGTCCTGGGGACCATTCAGGCTTGTTCACATTTTGTGTTCCTCACGTGTGCCCCAAAGAATGAGGTGATTTGGTAAAATGCTATGCCCAAGATTACTATCCGAGTGCCGGCGATGGTGTGGTTCAAATAGCTTAGGCTATCACCTCATTATGTCCAGGTCGTGATGGTCAAGTGGATTAAGGCGTCTAGTACATACCATTTGCGTTGCTCCTGGGAGTATGGGTTCGAGTCACTTCTGGGGTGTGAGTTTTCAGTTGCATATTGTCCTGGGGACCATTCAGGCTTGTTCGCATTTTGTGTTCCTCACGTGTGCCCCAAAGAATGAGGTGATTTGGTAAAATGCTATGCCCAAGATTACTATCCGAGTGCCGGCGGTGGGGTGGTTCAAATAGCTTAGGCTATCACCTCATTATGTCCGGTCTTGATGGTCAAGTGGATTAAGGCGTCTTGTACATACCAGTTGCGTTGCTACCTGGGAGTATGGGTTCGAGTCACTTCTGGGGTGTGAGTTTTCAGTTGCATATTGTCCTGGGGACCATTCAGGCTTGTTCGCATTTTGTGTTCCTCACGTGTGCCCCAAAGAATGAGGTGATTTGGTAAAATGCTATGCCCAAGATTACTATCCGAGTGCCGGCGGTGGGGTGGTTCAAATAGCTTAGGCTATCACCTCATTATGTCCGGTCGTGATGGTCAAGTGGATTAAGGCGTCTTGTACATACCAGTTGCGTTGCTCCTGGGAGTATGGGTTCGAGTCACTTCTGGGGTGTGAGTTTTCAGTTGCATATTGTCCTGGGGACCATTCAGGCTTGTTCGCATTTTGTGTTCCTCACGTGTGCCCCAAAGAATGAGGTGATTTGGTAAAATGCTATGCCCAAGATTACTATCCGAGTGCCGGCGATGGTGTGGTTCAAATAGCTTAGGCTATCACCTCATTATGTCCGGTCGTGATGGTCAAGTGGATTAAGGCGTCTAGTACATACCATTTGCGTTGCTCCTGGGAGTATGGGTTCGAGTCACTTCTGGGGTGTGAGTTTTCAGTTGCATATTGTCCTGGGGACCATTCAGGCTTGTTCGCATTTTGTGTTCCTCACGTGTGCCCCAAAGAATGAGGTGATTTGGTAAAATGCTATGCCCAAGATTACTATCCGAGTGCCGGCGGTGGGGTGGTTCAAATAGCTTAGGCTATCACCTCATTATGTCCGGTCTTGATGGTCAAGTGGATTAAGGCGTCTTGTACATACCAGTTGCGTTGCTCCTGGGAGTATGGGTTCGAGTCACTTCTGGGGTGTGAGTTTTCAGTTGCATATTGTCCTGGGGACCATTCAGGCTTGTTCGCATTTTGTGTTCCTCACGTGTGCCCCAAAGAATGAGGTGATTTGGTAAAATGCTATGCCCAAGATTACTATCCGAGTGCCGGCGGTGGGGTGGTTCAAATAGCTTAGGCTATCACCTCATTATGTCCGGTCTTGATGGTCAAGTGGATTAAGGCGTCTTGTACATACCAGTTGCGTTGCTCCTGGGAGTATGGGTTCGAGTCACTTCTGGGGTGTGAGTTTTCAGTTGCATATTGTCCTGGGGACCATTCAGGCTTGTTCGCATTTTGTGTTCCTCACGTGTGCCCCAAAGAATGAGGTGATTTGGTAAAATGCTATGCTCAAGATTACTATCCGAGTGCCGGCGGTGGGGTGGTTCAAATAGCTTAGGCTATCACCTCATTATGTCCGGTCGTGATGGTCAAGTGGATTAAGGCGTCTTGTACATACCAGTTGCGTTGCTCCTGGGAGTATGGGTTCGAGTCACTTCTGGGGTGTGAGTTTTCAGTTGCATATTGTCCTGGGGACCATTCAGGCTTGCTTCGCATTTTGTGTTCCTCACGTGTGCCCCAAAGAATGAGGTGATTTGGTAAAATGCTATGCCCAAGATTACTATCCGAGTGCCTGCGGTGGGGTGGTTCAAATAGCTTAGGCTATCACCTCATTATGTCCGGTCGTGATGGTCAAGTGGATTAAGGCGTCTTGTACATACCAGTTGCGTTGCTCCTGGGAGTATGGGTTCGAGTCACTTCTGGGGTGTGAGTTTTCAGTTGCATATTGTCCTGGGGACCATTCAGGCTTGTTCGCATTTTGTGTTCCTCACGTGTGCCCCAAGGAATGAGGTGATTTGGTAAAATGCTATGCCCAAGATTACTATCCGAGTGCCGGTGGTGGGGTGGTTCAAATAGCTTAGGCTATCACCTCATTATGTCCGGTCGTGATGGTCAAGTGGATTAAGGCGTCTTGTACATACCAGTTGCGTTGCTCCTGGGAGTATGGGTTCGAGTCACTTCTGGGGTGTGAGTTTTCAGTTGCATATTGTCCTGGGGACCATTCAGGCTTGTTCGCATTTTGTGTTCCTCACGTGTGCCCCAAAGAATGAGGTGATTTGGTAAAATGCTATGCCCAAGATTACTATCCGAGTGCCGGCGATGGTGTGGTTCAAATAGCTTAGGCTATCACCTCATTATGTCCAGTCGTGATGGTCAAGTGGATTAAGGCGTCTAGTATATACCATTTGCGTTGCTCCTGGGAGTATGGGTTCGAGTCACTTCTGGGGTGTGAGTTTTCAGTTGCATATTGTCCTGGGGACCATTCAGGGTTGTTCGCATTTTGTGTTCCTCACGTGTGCCCCAAAGAATGAGGTGATTTGGTAAAATGCTATGCCCAAGATTACTATCCGAGTGCCGGCGATGGTGTGGTTCAAATAGCTTAGGCTATCACCTCATTATGTCCGGTCGTGATGGTTAAGTGGATAAAGGCGTCTAGTACATACCATTTGCGTTGCTCCTGGGAGTATGGGTTCGAGTCACTTCTGGGGTGTGAATTTTCAGTTGCATATTGTCCTGGGGACCATTCAGGCTTGTTCGCATTTTGTGTTCCTCACTGTGTGCCCCAAAGAATGAGGTGATTTGGTAAAATGCTATGCCCAAGATTACTATCCGAGTGCCGGCGGTGGGGTGGTTCAAATAGCTTAGGCTATCACCTCATTATGTCCGGTCTTGATGGTCAAGTGGATTAAGGCGTCTTGTACATACCAGTTGCGTTGCTCCTGGGAGTATGGGTTCGAGTCACTTCTGGGGTGTGAGTTTTCAGTTGCATATTGTCCTGGGGACCATTCAGGCTTGTTCGCATTTTGTGTTCCTCACGTGTGCCCCAAAGAATGAGGTGATTTGGTAAAATGCTATGCCCAAGATTACTATCCGAGTGCCGGCGATGGTGTGGTTCAAATAGCTTAGGCTATCACCTCATTATGTCCGGTCGTGATGGTCAAGTGGATTAAGGCGTCTAGTACATACCAGTATGCGTAGCTCCTGGGAGTATGGGTTCGAGTCACTTCTGGGGTGTGAGTTTTCAGTTGCATATTGTCCTGGGGACCATTCAGGCTTGTTCGCATTTTGTGTTCCTCACGTGTGCCCCAAAGAATGAGGTGATTTGGTAAAATGCTATGCCCAAGATTACTATCCGAGTGCCGGCGGTGGGGTGGTTCAAATAGCTTAGGCTATCACCTCATTATGTCCGGTCGTGATGGTCAAGTGGATTAAGGCGTCTTGTACATACCAGTTGCGTTGCTCCTGGGAGTATGGGTTCGAGTCACTTCTGGGGTGTGAGTTTTCAGTTGCATATTGTCCTGGGGACCATTCAGGCTTGTTCGCATTTTGTGTTCCTCACGTGTGCCCCAAAGAATGAGGTGATTTGGTAAAATGCTATGCCCAATGATTACTATCCGAGTGCCGGCGGTGGGGTGGTTCAAATAGCTTAGGCTATCACCTCATTATGTCCGGTCGTGATGGTCAAGTGGATTAAGGCGTCTTGTACATACCAGTTGCGTTGCTCCTGGGAGTATGGGTTCGAGTCACTTCTGGGGTGTGAGTTTTCAGTTTCATATTGGCCTGGGGACCATTCAGGCTTGTTCGCATTTTGTGTTCCTCACGTGTGCCCCAAAGAATGAGGTGATTTGGTAAAATGCTATGCCCATGATTACTATCCGAGTGCCGGCGGTGGGGTGGTTCAAATAGCTTAGGCTATCACCTCATTATGTCCGGTCTTGATGGTCAAGTGGATTAAGGCTTCTTGTACATACCAGTTGCGTTGCTCCTGGGAGTATGTGTTCGAGTCACTTCTGGGGTGTGAGTTTTCAGTTGCATATTGTCCTGGGGACCATTCAGGCTTGTTCGCATTTTGTGTTCCTCACGTGTGCCCCAAAGAATCAGGTGATTTGGTAAAATGCTATGCCCAAGATTACTATCCGAGTGCCGGCGATGGGGTGGTTCAAATAGCTTAGGCTACCACCTCATTATGTCCGGTCGTGATGGTCAAGTGGATTAAGGCGTCTAGTACATACCAGTTGCGTTGCTCCTGGGAGTATGGGTTCGAGTCACTTCTGGGGTGTGAGTTTTCAGTTGCATATTGTCCTGGGGACCATTCAGGCTTGTTCGCATTTTGTGTTCCTCACGTGTGCCCCAATGAATGAGGTGATTTGGTAAAATGCTATGCCCAAGATTACTATCCAAGTGCCGGCGGTGGGGTGGTTCAAATAGCTTAGGCTATCACCTCATTATGTCCGGTCTTGATGGTCAAGTGGATTAAGGCGTCTTGTACATACCAGTTGCGTTGCTCCTGGGAGTATGGGTTCGAGTCACTTCTGGGGTGTGAGTTTTCAGTTGCATATTGTCCTGGGGACCATTCAGGCTTGTTCGCATTTTGTGTTCCTCACGTGTGCCCCAAAGAATGAGGTGATTTGGTAAAATGCTATGCCCAAGATTACTATCCGAGTGCCGGCGGTGGGGTGGTTCAAATAGCTTAGGCTATCACCTCATTATGTCCGGTCGTGATGGTCAAGTGGATTAAGGCGTCTTGTACATACCAGTTGCGTTGCTCCTGGGAGTATGGGTTCGAGTCACTTCTGGGGTGTGAGTTTTCAGTTGCATATTGTCCTGGGGACCATTCAGGCTTGTTCGCATTTTGTGTTCCTCACGTGTGCCCCAAAGAATGAGGTGATTGGGTAAAATGCTATGCCCAAGATTACTATCCGAGTGCCGGCGGTGGGGTGGTTCAAATAGCTTAGGCTATCACCTCATTATGTCCGGTCGTGATGGTCAAGTGGATTAAGGCGTCTAGTACATACCAGTTGCGTTGCTCCTGGGAGTATGGGTTCGAGTCACTTCTGGGGTGTGAGTTTTCAGTTGCATATTGTCCTGGGGACCATTCAGGCTTGTTCGCATTTTGTGTTCCTCACGTGTGCCCCAAAGAATGAGGTGATTTGGTAAAATGCTATGCCCAAGATTACTATCCGAGTGCCGGCGGTGGGGTGGTTCAAATAGCTTAGGCTATAACCTCATTATGTCCGGTCTTGATGGTTAAGTGGATTAAGGCGTCTTGTACATACCAGTTGCGTTGCTCCTGGGAGTATGGGTTCGAGTCACTTCTGGGGTGTGAGTTTTCAGTTGCATATTGTCCTGGGGACCATTCAGGCTTGTTCGCATTTTGTGTTCCTCACGTGTGCCCCAAAGAATGAGGTGATTTGGTAAAATGCTATGCCCAAGATTACTATCCGAGTGCTGGCGATGGTGTGGTTCAAATAGCTTAGGCTATCACCTCATTATGTCCGGTCGTGATGGTCAAAAGGATTAAGGCGTCTAGTACATACCATTTGTGTTGCTCCTGCGAGTATGGGTTCGAGTCACTTCTGGGGTGTGAGTTTTCAGTTGCATATTGTCCTGGGGACCATTCAGGCTTGTTCGCATTTTGTGTTCCTCACGTGTGCCCCAAAGAATGAGGTGATTTGGTAAAATGCTATGCCCAAGATTACTATCCGAGTGCCGGCGGTGGGGTGGTTCAAATAGCTTAGGCTATCACCTCATTATGTCCGGTCGTGATGGTCAAGTGGATTAAGGCGTCTTGTACATACCAGTTGCGTTGCTCCTGGGAGTATGGGTTCGAGTCACTTCTGGGGTGTGAGTTTTCAGTTGCATATTGTCCTGGGGACCATTCAGGCTTGTTCGCATTTTGTATTCCTCACGTGTGCCCCAAAGAATGAGGTGATTTGGTAAAATGCTATGCCCAAGATTACTATCTGAGTGCCGGCGGTGGGGTGGTTCAAATAGCTTAGGCTATCACCTCATTATGTCCGGTCGTGATGGTCAAGTGGATTAAGGTGTCTTGTACATACCAGTTGCGTTGCTCCTGGGAGTATGGGTTCGAGTCACTTCTGGGGTGTGAGTTTTCAGTTGCATATTGTCCTGGGGACCATTCAGGCTTGTTCGCATTTTGTGTTCCTCACGTGTGCCCCAAAGAATGAGGTGATTGGGTAAAATGCTATGCCCAAGATTACTATCCGAGTGCCGGCGGGGGGGTGGTTCAAATAGCTTAGGCTATCACCTCATTATGTCCGGTCGTGATGGTCAAGTGGATTAAGGCGTCTTGTACATACCAGTTGCGTTGCTCCTGGGAGTATGGGTTCGAGTCACTTCTGGGGTGTGAGTTTTCAGTTGCATATTGTCCTGGGGACCATTCAGGCTTGTTCGCATTTTGTGTTCCTCACGTGTGCCCCAAAGAACGAGGTGATTTGGTAAAATGCTATGCCCATGATTACTATCCGAGTGCCGGCGGTGGGGTGGTTCAAATAGCTTAGGCTATCACCTCATTATGTCCGGTCGTGATGGTCAAGTGGATTAAGGTGTCTTGTACATACCAGTTGCATTGCTCCTGGGAGTATGGGTTCGAGTCACTTCTGGGGTGTGAGTTCTCAGTTGCATATTGTCCTGGGGACCATTCAGGCTTGTTCGCATTTTGTGTTCCTCACGTGTGCCCCAAAGAATGAGGTGATTTGGTAAAATGCTATGCCCAAGATTACTATCCGAGTGCCGGCGGTGGGGTGGTTCAAATAGCTTAGGCTATCACCTCATTATGTCCGGTCTTGATGGTCAAGTGGATTAAGGCTTCTTGTACATTCCAGTTGCGTTGCTCCTGGGAGTATGTGTTCGAGTCACTTCTGGGGTGTGAGTTTTCAGTTGCATATTGTCCTGGGGACCATTCAGGCTTGTTCGCATTTTGTGTTCCTAACGTGTGCCCCAAAGAATGAGGTGATTTGGTAAAATGCTATGCCCAAGATTACTATCCGAGTGCCGGCGGTGGGGTGGTTCAAATAGCTTAGGCTATCACCTCATTATGTCCGGTCTTGATGGTCAAGAGGATTAAGGCTTCTTGTACATACCAGTTGCGTTGCTCCTGGGAGTATGTGTTCGAGTCACTTCTGGGGTGTGAGTTTTCAGTTGCATATTGTCCTGGGGACCATTCAGGCTTGTTCGCATTTTGTGTTCCTCACGTGTGCCCCAAAGAATGAGGTGATTTGGTAAAATGCTATGCCCAAGATTACTATCCGAGTGCCGGCGATGGGGTGGTTCAAATAGCTTAGGCTATCACCTCATTTTGTCCGGTCGTGATGGTCAAGTGGATTAAGGCGTCTAGTACATACCAGTTGCGTTGCTCCTGGGAGTATGGGTTCGAGTCACTTCTGGGGTGTGAGTTTTCAGTTGCATATTGTCCTGGGGACCATTCAGGCTTGTTCGCATTTTGTGTTCCTCACGTGTGCCCCAATGAATGAGGTGATTTGGTAAAATGCTATGCCCAAGATTACTATCCGAGTGCCGGCGGTGGGGTGGTTCAAATAGCTTAGGCTATCACCTCATTATGTCCGGTCTTGATGGTCAAGTGGATTAAGGCGTCTTGTACATACCAGTTGCGTTGCTCCTGGGAGTATGGGTTCGAGTCACTTCTGGGGTGTGAGTTTTCAGTTGCATATTGTCCTGGGGACCATTCAGGCTTGTTCGCATTTTGTGTTCCTCACGTGTGCCCCAAAGAATGAGGTGATTTGGTAAAATGCTATGCCCAAGATTACTATCCGAGTGCCGGCGGTGGGGTGGTTCAAATAGCTTAGGCTATCACCTCATTATGTCCGGTCGTGATGGTCAAGTGGATTAAGGCGTCTTGTACATACCAGTTGCGTTGCTCCTGGGAGTATGGGTTCGAGTCACTTCTGGGGTGTGAGTTTTCAGTTGCATATTGTCCTGGGGACCATTCAGGCTTGTTCGCATTTTGTGTTCCTCACGTGTGCCCCAAAGAATGAGGTGATTGGGTAAAATGCTATGCCCAAGATTACTATCCGAGTGCCGGCGGTGGGGTGGTTCAAATAGCTTAGGCTATCACCTCATTATGTCCGGTCGTGATGGTCAAGTGGATTAAGGCGTCTAGTACATACCAGTTGCGTTGCTCCTGGGAGTATGGGTTCGAGTCACTTCTGGGGTGTGAGTTTTCAGTTGCATATTGTCCTGGGGACCATTCAGGCTTGTTCGCATTTTGTGTTCCTCACGTGTGCCCCAAAGAATGAGGTGATTTGGTAAAATGCTATGCCCAAGATTACTATCCGAGTGCCGGCGGTGGGGTGGTTCAAATAGCTTAGGCTATAACCTCATTATGTCCGGTCTTGATGGTCAAGTGGATTAAGGCGTCTTGTACATACCAGTTGCGTTGCTCCTGGGAGTATGGGTTCGAGTCACTTCTGGGGTGTGAGTTTTCAGTTGCATATTGTCCTGGGGACCATTCAGGCTTGTTCGCATTTTGTGTTCCTCACGTGTGCCCCAAAGAATGAGGTGATTTGGTAAAATGCTATGCCCAAGATTACTATCCGAGTGCCGGCGATGGTGTGGTTCAAATAGCTTAGGCTATCACCTCATTATGTCCGGTCGTGATGGTCAAAAGGATTAAGGCGTCCAGTACATACCATTTGCGTTGCTCCTGCGAGTATGGGTTCGAGTCACTTCTGGGGTGTGAGTTTTCAGTTGCATATTGTCCTGGGGACCATTCAGGCTTGTTCGCATTTTGTGTTCCTCACGTGTGCCCCAAAGAATGAGGTGATTTGGTAAAATGCTATGCCCAAGATTACTATCCGAGTGCCGGCGGTGGGGTGGTTCAAATAGCTTAGGCTATCACCTCATTATGTCCGGTCGTGATGGTCAAGTGGATTAAGGCGTCTTGTACATACCAGTTGCGTTGCTCCTGGGAGTATGGGTTCGAGTCACTTCTGGGGTGTGAGTTTTCAGTTGCATATTGTCCTGGGGACCATTCAGGCTTGTTCGCATTTTGTATTCCTCACGTGTGCCCCAAAGAATGAGGTGATTTGGTAAAATGCTATGCCCAAGATTACTATCCGAGTGCCGGCGGTGGGGTGGTTCAAATAGCTTAGGCTATCACCTCATTATGTCCGGTCGTGATGGTCAAGTGGATTAAGGCGTCTTGTACATACCAGTTGCGTTGCTCCTGGGAGTATGGGTTCGAGTCACTTCTGGGGTGTGAGTTTTCAGTTGCATATTGTCCTGGGGACCATTCAGGCTTGTTCGCATTTTGTGTTCCTCACGTGTGCCCCAAAGAACAAGGTGATTTGGTAAAATGCTATGCCCATGATTACTATCCGAGTGCCGGCGGTGGGGTGGTTCAAATAGCTTAGGCTATCACCTCATTATGTCCGGTCGTGATGGTCAAGTGGATTAAGGTGTCTTGTACATACCAGTTGCGTTGCTCCTGGGAGTATGGGTTCGAGTCACTTCTGGGGTGTGAGTTTTCAGTTGCATATTGTCCTGGGGACCATTCAGGCTTGTTCGCATTTTGTGTTCCTCACGTGTGCCCCAAAGAATGAGGTGATTTGGTAAAATGCTATGCCCAAGATTACTATCCGAGTGCCGGCGGTGGGGTGGTTCAAATAGCTTAGGCTATCACCTCATTATGTCCGGTCTTGATGGTCAAGTGGATTAAGGCTTCTTGTACATACCAGTTGCGTTGCTCCTGGGAGTATGTGTTCGAGTCACTTCTGGGGTGTGAGTTTTCAGTTGCATATTGTCCTGGGGACCATTCAGGCTTGTTCGCATTTTGTGTTCCTCACGTGTGCCCCAAAGAATGTGGTGATTTGGTAAAATGCTATGCCCAAGATTACTATCCGAGTGCCGGCGGTGGGGTGGTTCAAATAGCTTAGGCTATCACCTCATTATGTCCGGTCTTGATGGTCAAGTGGATTAAGGCTTCTTGTACATACCAGTTGCGTTGCACCTGGGAGTATGTGTTCGAGTCACTTCTGGGGTGTGAGTTTTCAGTTGCATATTGTCCTGGGGACCATTCAGGCTTGTTCGCATTTTGTGTTCCTCACGTGTGCCCCAAAGAATGAGGTGATTTGGTAAAATGCTATGCCCAAGATTACTATCCGAGTGCCGGCGATGGGGTGGTTCAAATAGCTTAGGCTATCACCTCATTTTGTCCGGTCGTGATGGTCAAGTGGATTAAGGCGTCTAGTACATACCAGTTGCGTTGCTCCTGGGAGTATGGGTTCGAGTCACTTCTGGGGTGTGAGTTTTCAGTTGCATATTGTCCTGGGGACCATTCAGGCTTGTTCGCATTTTGTGTTCCTCACGTGTGCCCCAATGAATGAGGTGATTTGGTAAAATGCTATGCCCAAGATTACTATCCGAGTGCCGGCGGTGGGGTGGTTCAAATAGCTTAGGCTATCACCTCATTATGTCCGGTCTTGATGGTCAAGTGGATTAAGGCGTCTTGTACATACCAGTTGCGTTGCTCCTGGGAGTATGGGTTCGAGTCACTTCTGGGGTGTGAGTTTTCAGTTGCATATTGTCCTGGGGACCATTCAGGCTTGTTCGCATTTTGTGTTCCTCACGTGTGCCCCAAAGAATGAGGTGATTTGGTAAAATGCTATGCCCAAGATTACTATCCGAGTGCCGGCGTTGGGGTGGTTCAAATAGCTTAGGCTATCACCTCATTATGTCCGGTCGTGATGGTCAAGTGGATTAAGGCGTCTTGTACATACCAGTTGCGTTGCTCCTGGGAGTATGGGTTCGAGTCACTTCTGGGGTGTGAGTTTTCAGTTGCATATTGTCCTGGGGACCATTCAGGCTTGTTCGCATTTTGTGTTCCTCACGTGTGCCCCAAAGAATGAGGTGATTTGGTAAAATGCTATGCCCAAGATTACTATCCGAGTGCCGGCGGTGGGGTGGTTCAAATAGCTTAGGCTATCACCTAATTATGTCCGGTCGTGATGGTCAAGTGGATTAAGGCGTCTTGTACATACCAGTTGCGTTGCTCCTGGGAGTATGGGTTCGAGTCACTTCTGGGGTGTGAGTTTTCAGTTGCATATTGTCCTGGGGACCATTCAGGCTTGTTCGCATTTTGTGTTCCTCACGTGTGCCCCAAAGAATGAGGGGATTTGGTAAAATGCTATGCCCAAGATTACTATCCGAGTGCCGGCGGTGGGGTGGTTCAAATAGCTTAGGCTATCACCTCATTATGTCCGGTCGTGATGGTCAAGTGGATTAAGGCGTCTTGTACATACCAGTTGCGTTGCTCCTGGGAGTATGGGTTCGAGTCACTTCTGGGGTGTGAGTTTTCAGTTGCATATTGTCCGGGGGACCATTCAGGCTTGTTCGCATTTTGTGTTCCTCACGTGTGCCCCAAAGAATGAGGTGATTTGGTAAAATGCTATGCCCAAGATTACTATCCGAGTGCCGGCGGTGGGGTGGTTCAAATAGCTTAGGCTATCACCTAATTATGTCCGGTCGTGATGGTCAAGTGGATTAAGGCGTCTTGTACATACCAGTTGCGTTGCTCCTGGGAGTATGTGTTCGAGTCACTTCTGGGGTGTGAGTTTTCAGTTGCATATTGTCCTGGGGACCATTCAGGCTTGTTTGCATTTTGTGTTCCTCACGTGTGCCCCAAAGAATGAGGTGATTTGGTAAAATGCTATGCCCATGATTACTATCCGAGTGCCGGCGATGGTGTGGTTCAAATAGCTTAGGCTATCACCTCATTATGTCCGGTCGTGATGGTCAAGTGGATTAAGGCGTCTAGTACATACCATTTGCGTTGCTCCTGGGAGTATGGGTTCGAGTCACTTCTGGGGTGTGAGTTTTCAGTTGCATATTGTCCTGGGGACCATTCAGGCTTGTTCGCATTTTGTGTTCCTCACGTGTGCCCCAAAGAATGAGGTGATTTGGTAAAATGCTATGCCCAAGATTACTATCCGAGTGCCGGCGGTGGGGTGGTTCAAATAGCTTAGGCTATCACCTCATTATGTCCGGTCTTGATGGTCAAGTGGATTAAGGCGTCTTGTACATACCAGTTGCGTTGCTCCTGGGAGTATGGGTTCGAGTCACTTCTGGGGTGTGAGTTTTCAGTTGCATATTGTCCTGGGGACCATTCAGGCTTGTTCGCATTTTGTGTTCCTCACGTGTGCCCCAAAGAATGAGGTGATTTGGTAAAATGCTATGTCCAAGATTACTATCCGAGTGCCGGCGATGGGGTGGTTCAAATAGCTTAGGCTATCACCTCATTATGTCCGGTCGTGATGGTCAAGTGGATTAAGGCGTCTAGTACATACCAGTTGCGTTGCTCCTGGGAGTATGGGTTCGAGTCACTTCTGGGGTGTGAGTTTTCAGTTGCATATTGTCCTGGGGACCATTCAGGCTTGTTCGCATTTTGTGTTCCTCACGTGTGCCCCAAAGAATGAGGTGATTTGGTAAAATGCTATGCCCAAGATTACTATCCGAGTGCCGGCGATGGGGTGGTTCAAATAGCTTAGGCTATCACCTCATTATGTCCGGTCGTGATGGTCAAGTGGATTAAGGCGTCTAGTACATACCAGTTGCGTTGCTCCTGGGAGTATGGGTTCGAGTCACTTCTGGGGTGTGAGTTTTCAGTTGCATATTGTCCTGGGGACCATTCAGGCTTGTTCACATTTTGTGTTCCTCACGTGTGCGCCAAAGAATGAGGTGATTTGGTAAAATGCTATGCCCAAGATTACTATCCGAGTGCAGCGGTGGGGTGGTTCAAATAGCTTTGGCTATCACCTCATTATGTCCGGTCGTGATGGTCAAGTGGATTAAGACGTCTTGTACATACCAGTTGCGTTGCTCCTGGGAGTATGGGTTCGAGTCACTTCTGGGGTGTGAGTTTTCAGTTGCATATTGTCCTGGGGACTATTCAGGCTTGTTCGCATTTTGTGTTCCTCACGTAGGCCCCAAAGAATGAGGTGATTTGGTAAAATGCTATGCCCAAGATTACTATCCGAGTGCCGGCGGTGGGGTGGTTCAAATTGCTTAGGCTATCACCTCATTATGTCCGGTCGTGATGGTCAAGTGGATTAAGGCGTCTTGTACATACCAGTTGCGTTGCTCCTGGGAGTATGGGTTCGAGTCACTTCTGGGGTGTGAGTTTTCAGTTGCATATTGTCCTGGGGACCATTCAGGCTTGTTCGCATTTTGTGTTCCTCACGTGTGCCCCAAAGAATGAGGTGATTTGGTAAAATGCTATGCCCAAGATTACTATCCGAGTGCCGGCGGTGGGGTGGTTCAAATAGCTTAGGCTATCACCTCATTATGTCCGGTCGTGATGGTCAAGTGGATTAAGGCGTCTTGTACATACCAGTTGCGTTGCTCCTGGGAGTATGGGTTTGAGTCACTTCTGGGGTGTGAGTTTTCAGTTGCATATTGTCCTGGGGACCATTCAGGCTTGCTCGCATTTTGTGTTCCTCACGTGTGCCCCAAAGAATGAGGTGATTTGGTAAAATGCTATGCCCAAGATTACTATCCGAGTGCCGGCGGTGGGGTGGTTCAAATAGCTTAGGCTATCACCTCATTATGTCCGGTCGTGATGGTCAAGTGGATTAAGGCGTCTTGTACATACCAGTTGCGTTGCTCCTGGGAGTATGGGTTCGAGTCACTTCTGGGGTGTGAGTTTTCAGTTGCATATTGTCCGGGGGACCATTCAGGCTTGTTCGCATTTTGTGTTCCTCACGTGTGCCCCAAAGAATGAGGTGATTTGGTAAAATGCTATGCCCAAGATTACTATCCGAGTGCCTGCGGTGGGGTGGTTCAAATAGCTTAGGCTATCACCTCATTATGTCCGGTCGTGATGGTCAAGTGGATTAAGGCGTCTTGTACATACCAGTTGCGTTGCTCCTAGGAGTATGGGTTCGAGTCACTTCTGGGGTGTGAGTTTTCAGTTGCATATTGTCCTGGGGACCATTCAGGCTTGTTCGCATTTTGTGTTCCTCACGTGTGCCCCAAAGAATGAGGTGATTTGGTAAAATGCTATGCCCAAGATTACTATCCGAGTGCCGGCGGTGGGGTGGTTCAAATAGCTTAGGCTATCAACTCATTATGTCCGGTCATGATGGTCAAGTGGATTAAGGCGTCTTGTACATACCAGTTGCGTTGCTCCTGGGAGTATGGGTTCGAGTCACTTCTGGGGTGTGAGTTTTCAGTTGCATATTGTCCTGGGAACCATTCAGGCTTGTTCGCATTTTGTGTTCCTCACGTGTGCCCCAAAGAATGAGGTGATTTGGTAAAATGCTATGCCCAAGATTACTATCCGAGTGCCGGCGATGGGGTGGTTCAAATAGCTTAGGCTATCACCTCATTATGTCCGGTCGTGATGGTCAAGTGGATTAAGGCGTCTAGTACATACCAGTTGCGTTGCTCCTGGGAGTATGGGTTCGAGTCACTTCTGGGGTGTGAGTTTTCAGTTGCATATTGTCCTGGGGACCATTCAGGCTTGTTCGCATTTTGTGTTCCTCACGTGTGCCCCAAAGAATGAGGTGATTTGGTAAAATGCTATGCCCAAGATTACTATCCGAGTGCCGGCGGTGGGGTGGTTCAAATAGCTTAGGCTATCACATCATTATGTCCGGTCTTGATGGTCAAGTGGATTAAGGCGTCTTGTACATACCAGTTGCGTTGCACCTGGGAGTATGGGTTCGAGTCACTTCTGGGGTGTGAGTTTTCAGTTGCATATTGTCCTGGGGACCATTCAGGCTTGTTCGCATTTTGTGTTCCTCACGTGTGCCCCAAAGAATGAGGTGATTTGGTAAAATGCTATGCCCAAGATTACTATCCGAGTGCCGGCGATGGGGTGGTTCAAATAGCTTAGGCTATCACCTCATTATGTCCGGTCGTGATGGTCAAGTGGATTAAGGCGTCTAGTACATACCAGTTGCGTTGCTCCTGGGAGTATGGGTTCGAGTCACTTCTGGGGTGTGAGTTTTCAGTTGCATATTGTCCTGAGGACCATTCAGGCTTGTTCGCATTTTGTGTTCCTCACGTGTGCGCCAAAGAATGAGGTGATTTGGTAAAATGCTATGCCCAAGATTACTATCCGAGTGCAGCGGTGGGGTGGTTCAAATAGCTTTGGCTATCACCTCATTATGTCCGGTCGTGATGGTCAAGTGGATTAAGGCGTCTTGTACATACCAGTTGCGTTGCTTCTGGGAGTATGGGTTCGAGTCACTTCTGGGGTGTGAGTTTTCAGTTGCATATTGTCCTGGGGACCATTCAGGCTTGTTCGCATTTTGTGTTCCTCACGTGTGCCCCAAAGAATGAGGTGATTTGGTAAAATGCTATGCCCAAGATTACTATCCGAGTGCCGGCGGTGGGGTGGTTCAAATAGCTTAGGCTATCACCTCATTATGTCCGGTCGTGATGGTCAAGTGGATTAAGGCGTCTTGTACATACCAGTTGCGTTGCTCCTGGGAGTATGGGTTTGAGTCACTTCTGGGGGTGTGAGTTTTCAGTTGCATATTGTCCTGGGGACCATTCAGGCTTGCTCGCATTTTGTGTTCCTCACGTGTGCCCCAAAGAATGAGGTGATTTGGTAAAATGCTATGCCCAAGATTACTATCCGAGTGCCGGCGGTGGGGTGGTTCAAATAGCTTAGGCTATCACCTCATTATGTCCGGTCGTGATGGTCAAGTGGATTAAGGCGTCTTGTACATACCAGTTGCGTTGCTCCTGGGAGTATAAGTTCGAGTCACTTCTGGGGTATGAGTTTTCAGTTGCATATTGTCCGGGGGACCATTCAGGCTTGTTCGCATTTTGTGTTCCTCACGTGTGCCCCAAAGAATGAGGTGATTTGGTAAAATGCTATGCCCAAGATTACTATCCGAGTGCCTGCGGTGGGGTGGTTCAAATAGCTTAGGCTATCACCTCATTATGTCCGGTCGTGATGGTCAAGTGGATTAAGGCGTCTTGTACATACCAGTTGCGTTGCTCCTGGGAGTATGGGTTCGAGTTACTTCTGGGGTGTGAGTTTTCAGTTGCATATTGTCCTGGGGACCATTCAGGCTTGTTCGCATTTTGTGTTCCTCACGTGTGCCCCAAAGAATGAGGTGATTTGGTAAAATGCTATGCCCAAGATTACTATCCAAGTGCCGGCGGTGGGGTGGTTCAAATAGCTTAGGCTATCATCTCATTATGTCCGGTCGTGATGGTCAAGTGGATTAAGGCGTCTTGTACATACCAGTTGCGTTGCTCCTGGGAGTATGGGTTTGAGTCACTTCTGGGGTGTGAGTTTTCAGTTGCATATTGTCCTGGGGACCATTCAGGCTTGCTCGCATTTTGTGTTCCTCACGTGTGCCCCAAAGAATGAGGTGATTTGGTAAAATGCTATGCCCAAGATTACTATCCGAGTGCCGGCGGTGGGGTGGTTCAAATAGCTTAGGCTATCACCTCATTATGTCCGGTCGTGATGGTCAAGTGGATTAAGGCATCTTGTACATACCAGTTGCGTTGCTCCTGGGAGTATGGGTTCGAGTCACTTCTGGGGTGTGAGTTTTCAGTTGCATATTGTCCGGGGGACCATTCAGGCTTGTTCGCATTTTGTGTTCCTCACGTGTGCCCCAAAGAATGAGGTGATTTGGTAAAATGCTATACCCAAGATTACTATCCGAGTGCCGGCGGTGGGGTGGTTCAAATAGCTTAGGCTATCACCTCATTATGTCCGGTCTTGATGGTCAAGTGGATTAAGGCGTCTTGTACATACCAGTTGCATTGCTCCTGGGAGTATGGGTTCAAGTCACTTCTGGGGTGTGAGTTTTCAGTTGCATATTGTCCTGGGGACCATTCAGGGTTGTTCGCATTTTGTGTTCCTCACGTAGGCCCCAAAGAATGAGGTGATTTGGTAAAATGCTATGCCCAAGATTACTATCCGAGTGCCGGCGGTGGGGTGGTTCAAATAGCTTAGGCTATCACCTCATTATGTCCGGTCATGATGGTCAAGTGGATTAAGGCGTCTTGTACATACCAGTTGCGTTGCTCCTGGGAGTATGGGTTCGAGTCACTTCTGGGGTGTGAGTTTTCAGTTGCATATTGTCCTGGGGACCATTCAGGCTTGTTCGCATTTTGTGTTCCTCACGTGTGCCCCAAAGAATGAGGTGATTTGGTAAAATGCTATGCCCAAGATTACTATCCGAGTGCCGGCGGTGGGGTGGTTCAAATAGCTTAGGCTATCACCTCATTATGTCCGGTCGTGATGGTCAAGTGGATTAAGGCGTCTTGTACATACCAGTTGCGTTGCTCCTGGGAGTATGGGTTTGAGTCACTTCTGGGGGTGTGAGTTTTCAGTTGCATATTGTCCTGGGGACCATTCAGGCTTGCTCGCATTTTGTGTTCCTCACGTGTGCCCCAAGGAATGAGGTGATTTGGTAAAATGCTATGCCCAAGATTACTATCCGAGTGCCGGCGGTGGGGTGGTTCAAATAGCTTAGGCTATCACCTCATTATGTCCGGTCGTGATGGTCAAGTGGATTAAGGCGTCTTGTACATACCAGTTGCGTTGCTCCTGGGAGTATGGGTTCGAGTCACTTCTGGGGTGTGAGTTTTCAGTTGCATATTGTCCGGGGGACCATTCAGGCTTGTTCGCATTTTGTGTTCCTCACGTGTGCCCCAAAGAATGAGGTGATTTGGTAAAATGCTATGCCCAAGATTACTATCCGAGTGCCTGCGGTGGGGTGGTTCAAATAGCTTAGGCTATCACCTCATTATGTCCGGTCGTGATGGTCAAGTGGATTAAGGCGTCTTGTACATACCAGTTGCGTTGCTCCTAGGAGTATGGGTTCGAGTCACTTCTGGGGTGTGAGTTTTCAGTTGCATATTGTCCTGGGGACCATTCAGGCTTGTTCGCATTTTGTGTTCCTCACGTGTGCCCCAAAGAATGAGGTGATTTGGTAAAATGCTATGCCCAAGATTACTATCCGAGTGCCGGCGGTGGGGTGGTTCAAATAGCTTAGGCTATCACCTCATTATGTCCGGTCATGATGGTCAAGTGGATTAAGGCGTCTTGTACATACCAGTTGCGTTGCTCCTGGGAGTATGGGTTCGAGTCACTTCTGGGGTGTGAGTTTTCAGTTGCATATTGTCCTGGGAACCATTCAGGCTTGTTTGCATTTTGTGTTCCTCACGTGTGCCCCAAAGAATGAGGTGATTTGGTAAAATGCTATGCCCAAGATTACTATCCGAGTGCCGGCGATGGGGTGGTTCAAATAGCTTAGGCTATCACCTCATTATGTCCGGTCGTGATGGTCAAGTGGATTAAGGCGTCTAGTACATACCAGTTGCGTTGCTCCTGGGAGTATGGGTTCGAGTCACTTCTGGGGTGTAAGTTTTCAGTTGCATATTGTCCTGGGGACCATTCAGGCTTGTTCGCATTTTGTGTTCCTCACGTGTGCCCCAAAGAATGAGGTGATTTGGTAAAATGCTATGCCCAAGATTACTATCCGAGTGCCGGCGGTGGGGTGGTTCAAATAGCTTAGGCTATCACATCATTATGTCCGGTCGTGATGGTCAAGTGGATTAAGGCGTCTAGTACATACCAGTTGCGTTGCTCCTGGGAGTATGGGTTCGAGTCACTTCTGGGGTGTGAGTTTTCAGTTGCATATTGTCCTGGGGACCATTCAGGCTTGTTCGCATTTTGTGTTCCTCACGTGTGCCCCAAAGAATGAGGTGATTTGGTAAAATGCAATGCCCAAGATTACTATCCGAGTGCCGGCGGTGGGGTGGTTCAAATATCTTAGGCTATCACCTCATTATGTCCGGTCGTGATGGTCAAGTGGATTAAGGCGTCTTGTACATACCAGTTGCGTTGCTCCTGGGAGTATGGGTTCAAGTCACTTCTGGGGTGTGAGTCTGCAGTTGCATATTGTCCTGGGGACCATTCAGGCTTGTTCGCATTTTGTGTTCCTCACGTGTGCCCCAAAGAATGAGGTGATTTGGTAAAATGCTATGCCCAAGATTACTATCCGAGTGCCGGCGATGGTGTGGTTCAAATAGCTTAGGCTATCACCTCATTATGTCCGGTCGTGATGGTCAAGTGGATTAAGGCGTCTAGTACATACCATTTGCGTTGCTCCTGGGAGTATGGGTTCGAGTCACTTCTGGGGTGTGAGTTTTCAGTTGCATATTGTCCTGGGGACCATTCAGGCTTGTTCGCATTTTGTGTTCCTCACGTGTGCCCCAAAGAATGAGGTGATTTGGTAAAATGCTATGCCCAAGATTACTATCCGAGTGCCGGCGGTGGGGTGGTTCAAATAGCTTAGGCTATCACCTCATTATGTCCGGTCTTGATGGTCAAGTGGATTAAGGCTTCTTGTACATACAAGTTGCGTTGCTCCTGGGAGTATGTGTTCGAGTCACTTCTGGGGTGTGAGTTTTCAGTTGCATATTGTCCTGGGGACCATTCAGGCTTGTTCGCATTTTGTGTTCCTCACGTGTGCCCCAAAGAATGAGGTGATTTGGTAAAATGCTATGCCCAAGATTACTATCCGAGTGCCGGCGATGGGGTGGTTCAAATAGCTTAGGCTATCACCTCATTATGTCCGGTCGTGATGGTCAAGTGGATTAAGGCGTCTAGTACATATCAGTTGCGTTGCTCCTGGGAGTATGGGTTCGAGTCACTTCTGGGGTGTGAGTTTTCAGTTGCATATTGTCCTGGGGACCATTCAGGCTTGTTCGCATTTTGTGTTCCTCACGTGTGCCCCAAAGAATGAGGTGATTTGGTAAAATGCTATGCCCAAGATTACTATCCGAGTGCCGGCGGTGGGGTGGTTCAAATAGCTTAGGCTATCACCTCATTATGTCCGGTCGTGATAGTCAAGTGGATTAAGGCGTCTTGTACATACCAGTTGCGTTGCTCCTGGGAGTATGGGTTCGAGTCACTTCTGGGGTGTGAGTTTTCAGTTGCATATTGTCCTGGGGACCATTCAGGCTTGTTCGCATTTTGTGTTCCTCACGTGTGCCCCAAAGAATGAGGTGATTTGGTAAAATGCTATGCCCAAGATTACTATCCGAGTGCCGGCGGTGGGGTGGTTCAAATAGCTTAGGCTATCACCTCTTTATGTCCGGTCGTGATGGTCAAGTGGATTAAGGCGTCTTGTACATACCAGTTGCGTTGCTCCTGGGAGTATGGGTTCGAGTCACTTCTGGGGTGTGAGTTTTCAGTTGCATATTGTCCTGGGGACCATTCAGGCTTGTTCGCATTTTGTGTTCCTCACGTGTGCCCCAAAGAATGAGGTGATTTGGTAAAATGCTATGCCCAAGATTACTATCTGAGTGCCGGCGATGGGGTGGTTCAAATAGCTTAGGCTATCACCTCATTATGTCCGGTCGTGATGGTCAAGTGGATTAAGGCGTCTAGTACATACCAGTTGCGTTGCTCCTGGGAGTATGGGTTCGAGTCACTTCTGGGGTGTGAGTTTTCAGTTGCATATTGTCCTGGGGACCATTCAGGCTTGTTCGCATTTTGTGTTCCTCACGTGTGCCCCAAAGAATGAGGTGATTTGGTAAAATGCTATGCCCAAGATTACTATCCGAGTGCAGCGGTGGGGTGGTTCAAATAGCTTTGGCTATCACCTCATTATGTCCGGTCGTGATGGTCAAGTGGATTAAGGCGTCTTGTACATACCAGTAGCGTTGCTCCTGGGAGTATGGGTTCGAGTCACTTCTGGGGTGTGAGTTTTCAGTTGCATATTGTCCTGGGGACCATTCAGGCTTGTTCGCATTTTGTGTTCCTCACGTAGGCCCCAAAGAATGAGGTGATTTGGTAAAATGCTATGCCCAAGATTACTATCCGAGTGCCGGCGGTGGGGTGGTTCAAATAGCTTAGGCTATCACCTCATTATGTCCGGTCGTGATGGTCAAGTGGATTAAGGCGTCTTGTACATACCAGTTGCGTTGCTCCTGGGAGTATGGGTTCGAGTCACTTCTGGGGTGTGAGTTTTCAGTTGCATATTGTCCTGGGGACCATTCAGGCTTGTTCGCATTTTGTGTTCCTCACGTGTGCCCCAAAGAATGAGGTGATTTGGTAAAATGCTATGCCCAAGATTACTATCCGAGTGCCGGCGGTGGGGTGGTTCAAATAGCTTAGGCTATCACCTCATTATGTCCGGTCGTGATGGTCAAGTGGATTAAGGCGTCTTGTACATACCAGTTGCGTTGCTCCTGGGAGTATGGGTTTGAGTCACTTCTGGGGGTGTGAGTTTTCAGTTGCATATTGTCCTGGGGACCATTCAGGCTTGCTCGCATTTTGTGTTCCTCACGTGTGCCCCAAAGAATGAGGTGATTTGGTAAAATGCTATGCCCAAGATTACTATCCGAGTGCCGGCGGTGGGGTGGTTCAAATAGCTTAGGCTATCACCTCATTATGTCCGGTCCTGATGGTCAAGTGGATTAAGGCGTCTTGTACATACCAGTTGCGTTGCTCCTGGGAGTATGGGTTCGAGTCACTTCTGGGGTGTGAGTTTTCAGTTGCATATTATCTGGGGGACCATTCAGGCTTGTTCGCATTTTGTGTTCCTCACGTGTGCCCCAAAGAATGAGGTGATTTGGTAAAATGCTATGCCCAAGATTACTATCCGAGTGCCTGCGGTGGGGTGGTTCAAATAGCTTAGGCTATCACCTCATTATGTCCGGTCGTGATGGTCAAGTGGATTAAGGCGTCTTGTACATACCAGTTGCGTTGCTCCTGGGAGTATGGGTTCGAGTCACTTCTGGGGTGTGAGTTTTCAGTTGCATATTGTCCTGGGGACCATTCAGGCTTGTTCGCATTTTGTGTTCCTCACGTGTGCCCCAAAGAACGAGGTGATTTGGTAAAATGCTATGCCCAAGATTACTATCCGAGTACCGGCGGTGGGGTGGTTCAAATAGCTTAGGCTATCACCTCATTATGTCCGGTCGTGATGGTCAAGTGGATTAAGGCGTCTTGTACATACCAGTTGCGTTGCTCCTGGGAGTATGGGTTCGAGTCACTTCTGGGGTGTGAGTTTTCAGTTGCATATTGTCCTGGGGACCATTCAGGCTTGTTCGCATTTTGTGTTCCTCACGTGTGCCCCAAAGAATGAGGTGATTTGGTAAAATGCTATGCCCAAGATTACTATCTGAGTGCCTGCGGTGGGGTGGTTCAAATAGCTTAGGCTATCACCTCATTATGTCTGGTCGTGATGGTCAAGTGGATTAAGGCGTCTTGTACATACCAGTTGCGTTGCTCCTGGGAGTATGGGTTCGAGTCACTTCTGGGGTGTGAGTTTTCAGTTGCATATTGTCCTGGGGACCATTCAGGCTTGTTCGCATTTTGTGTTCCTCACGTGTGCCCCAAAGAATGAGGTGATTTGGTAAAATGCTATGCCCAAGATTACTATCCGAGTGCCGGCAGTGGGGTGGTTCAAATAGCTTAGGCTATCACCTCATTATATCCGGTCGTGATGGTCAAGTGGATTAAGGCGTCTTGTACATACCAATTGCGTTGCTCCTGGGAGTATGGGTTCGAGTCACTTCTGGGGTGTGAGTTTTCAGTTGCATATTGTCCTGGGGACCATTCAGGCTTGTTCGCATTTTGTGTTCCTCACGTGTGCCCCAAAGAATGAGGTGATTTGGTAAAATGCTATGCCCAAGATTACTATCCGAGTGCCGGCGGTGGGGTGGTTCAAATAGCTTAGGCTATCACCTAATTATGTCCGGTCGTGATGGTCAAGTGGATTAAGGCGTCTTGTACATACCAGTTGAGTTGCTCCTGGGAGTATGGGTTCGAGTCACTTCTGGGGTGTGAGTTTTCAGTTGCATAATGTCCTGGGGACCATTCAGGCTTGTTCGCATTTTGTGTTCCTCACGTGTGCCCCAAAGAATGAGGTGATTTGGTAAAATGCTATGCCCAAGATTACTATCTGAGTGCCGGCGATGGTGTGGTTCAAATAGCTTAGGCTATCACCTCATTATGTCCGGTCGTGATGGTCAAGTGGATTAAGGCATCTTGTACATACCAGTTGCGTTGCTCCTGGGAGTATGGGTTCGAGTCACTTCTGGGGTGTGAGTTTTCAGTTGCATATTGTCCTGGGGACCATTCAGGCTTGTTCGCATTTTGTGTTCCTCACGTGTGCCCCAAAGAATGAGGTGATTTGGTAAAATGCTATACCCAAGATTACTATCCGAGTGCCGGCGGTGGGGTGGTTCAAATAGCTTAGGCTATCACCTCATTATGTCCGGTCTTGATGGTCAAGTGGATTAAGGCGTCTTGTACATACCAGTTGCGTTGCTCCTGGGAGTATGGGTTCAAGTCACTTCTGGGGTGTGAGTTTTCAGTTGCATATTGTCCTGGGGACCATTCAGGGTTGTTCGCATTTTGTGTTCCTCACGTAGGCCCCAAAGAATGAGGTGATTTGGTAAAATGCTATGCCCAAGATTACTATCCGAGTGCCGGCGGTGGGGTGGTTCAAATAACTTAGGCTATCACCTCATTATGTCCGGTCGTGATGGTCAAGTGGATTAAGGCGTCTTGTACATACCAGTTGCGTTGCTCCTGGGAGTATGGGTTTGAGTCACTTCTGGGGGTGTGAGTTTTCAGTTGCATATTGTCCTGGGGACCATTCAGGCTTGCTCGCATTTTGTGTTCCTCACGTGTGCCCCAAGGAATGAGGTGATTTGGTAAAATGCTATGCCCAAGATTACTATCCGAGTGCCGGCGGTGGGGTGGTTCAAATAGCTTAGGCTATCACCTCATTATGTCCGGTCGTGATGGTCAAGTGGATTAAGGCGTCTTGTACATACCAGTTGCGTTGCTCCTGGGAGTATGGGTTCGAGTCACTTCTGGGGTGTGAGTTTTCAGTTGCATATTGTCCGGGGGACCATTCAGGCTTGTTCGCATTTTGTGTTCCTCACGTGTGCCCCAAAGAATGAGGTGATTTGGTAAAATGCTATGCCCAAGATTACTATCCGAGTGCCGGCAGTGGGGTGGTTCAAATAGCTTAGGCTATCACCTCATTATATCCGGTCGTGATGGTCAAGTGGATTAAGGCGTCTTGTACATACCAATTGCGTTGCTCCTGGGAGTATGGGTTCGAGTCACTTCTGGGGTGTGAGTTTTCAGTTGCATATTGTCCTGGGGACCATTCAGGCTTGTTCGCATTTTGTGTTCCTCACGTGTGCCCCAAAGAATGAGGTGATTTGGTAAAATGCTATGCCCAAGATTACTATCCGAGTGCCGGCTGGTGGGGTGGTTTCAAATAGCTTAGGCTATCACCTAATTATGTCCGGTCGTGATGGTCAAGTGGATTAAGGCGTCTTGTACATACCAGTTGAGTTGCTCCTGGGAGTATGGGTTCGAGTCACTTCTGGGGTGTGAGTTTTCAGTTGCATAATGTCCTGGGGACCATTCAGGCTTGTTCGCATTTTGTGTTCCTCACGTGTGCCCCAAAGAATGAGGTGATTTGGTAAAATGCTATGCCCAAGATTACTATCTGAGTGCCGGCGATGGTGTGGTTCAAATAGCTTAGGCTATCACCTCATTATGTCCGGTCGTGATGGTCAAGTGGATTAAGGCATCTTGTACATACCAGTTGCGTTGCTCCTGGGAGTATGGGTTCGAGTCACTTCTGGGGTGTGAGTTTTCAGTTGCATATTGTCCGGGGGACCATTCAGGCTTGTTCGCATTTTGTGTTCCTCACGTGTGCCCCAAAGAATGAGGTGATTTGGTAAAATGCTATACCCAAGATTACTATCCGAGTGCCGGGGGTGGGATGGTTCAAATAGCTTAGGCTATCACCTCATTATGTCCGGTCTTGATGGTCAAGTGGATTAAGGCGTCTTGTACATACCAGTTGCATTGCTCCTGGGAGTATGGGTTCAAGTCACTTCTGGGGTGTGAGTTTTCAGTTGCATATTGTCCTGGGGACCATTCAGGGTTGTTCGCATTTTGTGTTCCTCACGTAGGCCCCAAAGAATGAGGTGATTTGGTAAAATGCTATGCCCAAGATTACTATCCGAGTGCCGGCGGTGGGGTGGTTCAAATAGCTTAGGCTATCACCTCATTATGTCCGGTCGTGATGGTCAAGTGGATTAAGGCGTCTTGTACATACCAGTTGCGTTGCTCCTGGGAGTATGGGTTTGAGTCACTTCTGGGGGTGTGAGTTTTCAGTTGCATATTGTCCTGGGGACCATTCAGGCTTGCTCGCATTTTGTGTTCCTCACGTGTGCCCCAAGGAATGAGGTGATTTGGTAAAATGCTATGCCCAAGATTACTATCCGAGTGCCGGCGGTGGGGTGGTTCAAATAGCTTAGGCTATCACCTCATTATGTCCGGTCGTGATGGTCAAGTGGATTAAGGCGTCTTGTACATACCAGTTGCGTTGCTCCTGGGAGTATGGGTTCGAGTCACTTCTGGGGTGTGAGTTTTCAGTTGCATATTGTCCGGGGGACCATTCAGGCTTGTTCGCATTTTGTGTTCCTCACGTGTGCCCCAAAGAATGAGGTGATTTGGTAAAATGCTATGCCCAAGATTACTATCCGAGTGCCGGCGGTGGGGTGGTTCAAATAGCTTAGGCTATCACCTCATTATGTCCGGTCGTGATGGTCAAGTGGATTAAGGCGTCTTGTACATACCAGTTGCGTTGCTCCTGGGAGTATGGGTTCGAGTCACTTCTGGGGTGTGAGTTTTCAGTTGCATATTGTCCTGGGGACCATTCAGGCTTGTTCGCATTTTGTGTTCCTCACGTGTGCCCCAAAGAATGAGGTGATTTGGTAAAATGCTATGCCCAAGATTACTATCTGAGTGCCGGCGATGGTGTGGTTCAAATAGCTTAGGCTATCACCTCATTATGTCCGGTCGTGATGGTCAAGTGGATTAAGGCGTCTAGTACATACCAGTTGCGTTGCTCCTGGGAGTATGGGTTCGAGTCACTTCTGGGGTGTGAGTTTTCAGTTGCATATTGTCCTGGGGACCATTCAGGCTTGTTCGCATTTTGTGTTCCTCACGTGTGCCCCAAAGAATGAGGTGATTTGGTAAAATGCTATGCCCAAGATTACTATCCGAGTGCAGCGGTGGGGTGGTTCAAATAGCTTTGGCTATCACCTCATTATGTCCGGTCGTGATGGTCAAGTGGATTAAGGCGTCTTGTACATACCAGTAGCGTTGCTCCTGGGAGTATGGGTTCGAGTCACTTCTGGGGTGTGAGTTTTCAGTTGCATATTGTCCTGGGGACCATTCAGGCTTGTTCGCATTTTGTGTTCCTCACGTAGGCCCCAAAGAATGAGGTGATTTGGTAAAATGCTATGCCCAAGATTACTATCCGAGTGCCGGCGGTGGGGTGGTTCAAATAGCTTAGGCTATCACCTCATTATGTCCGGTCGTGATGGTCAAGTGGATTAAGGCGTCTTGTACATACCAGTTGCGTTGCTCCTGGGAGTATGGGTTCGAGTCACTTCTGGGGTGTGAGTTTTCAGTTGCATATTGTCCTGGGGACCATTCAGGCTTGTTCGCATTTTGTGTTCCTCACGTGTGCCCCAAAGAATGAGGTGATTTGGTAAAATGCTATGCCCAAGATTACTATCCGAGTGCCGGCGGTGGGGTGGTTCAAATAGCTTAGGCTATCACCTCATTATGTCCGGTCGTGATGGTCAAGTGGATTAAGGCGTCTTGTACATACCAGTTGCGTTGCTCCTGGGAGTATGGGTTTGAGTCACTTCTGGGGTGTGAGTTTTCAGTTGCATATTGTCCTGGGGACCATTCAGGCTTGCTCGCATTTTGTGTTCCTCACGTGTGCCCCAAAGAATGAGGTGATTTGGTAAAATGCTATGCCCAAGATTACTATCCGAGTGCCGGCGGTGGGGTGGTTCAAATAGCTTAGGCTATCACCTCATTATGTCCGGTCCTGATGGTCAAGTGGATTAAGGCGTCTTGTACATACCAGTTGCGTTGCTCCTGGGAGTATGGGTTCGAGTCACTTCTGGGGTGTGAGTTTTCAGTTGCATATTATCTGGGGGACCATTCAGGCTTGTTCGCATTTTGTGTTCCTCACGTGTGCCCCAAAGAATGAGGTGATTTGGTAAAATGCTATGCCCAAGATTACTATCCGAGTGCCTGCGGTGGGGTGGTTCAAATAGCTTAGGCTATCACCTCATTATGTCCGGTCGTGATGGTCAAGTGGATTAAGGCGTCTTGTACATACCAGTTGCGTTGCTCCTGGGAGTATGGGTTCGAGTCACTTCTGGGGTGTGAGTTTTCAGTTGCATATTGTCCTGGGGACCATTCAGGCTTGTTCGCATTTTGTGTTCCTCACGTGTGCCCCAAAGAACGAGGTGATTTGGTAAAATGCTATGCCCAAGATTACTATCCGAGTACCGGCGGTGGGGTGGTTCAAATAGCTTAGGCTATCACCTCATTATGTCCGGTCGTGATGGTCAAGTGGATTAAGGCGTCTTGTACATACCAGTTGCGTTGCTCCTGGGAGTATGGGTTCGAGTCACTTCTGGGGTGTGAGTTTTCAGTTGCATATTGTCCTGGGGACCATTCAGGCTTGTTCGCATTTTGTGTTCCTCACGTGTGCCCCAAAGAATGAGGTGATTTGGTAAAATGCTATGCCCAAGATTACTATCTGAGTGCCTGCGGTGGGGTGGTTCAAATAGCTTAGGCTATCACCTCATTATGTCTGGTCGTGATGGTCAAGTGGATTAAGGCGTCTTGTACATACCAGTTGCGTTGCTCCTGGGAGTATGGGTTCGAGTCACTTCTGGGGTGTGAGTTTTCAGTTGCATATTGTCCTGGGGACCATTCAGGCTTGTTCGCATTTTGTGTTCCTCACGTGTGCCCCAAAGAATGAGGTGATTTGGTAAAATGCTATGCCCAAGATTACTATCCGAGTGCCGGCAGTGGGGTGGTTCAAATAGCTTAGGCTATCACCTCATTATATCCGGTCGTGATGGTCAAGTGGATTAAGGCGTCTTGTACATACCAATTGCGTTGCTCCTGGGAGTATGGGTTCGAGTCACTTCTGGGGTGTGAGTTTTCAGTTGCATATTGTCCTGGGGACCATTCAGGCTTGTTCGCATTTTGTGTTCCTCACGTGTGCCCCAAAGAATGAGGTGATTTGGTAAAATGCTATGCCCAAGATTACTATCCGAGTGCCGGCGGTGGGGTGGTTCAAATAGCTTAGGCTATCACCTAATTATGTCCGGTCGTGATGGTCAAGTGGATTAAGGCGTCTTGTACATACCAGTTGAGTTGCTCCTGGGAGTATGGGTTCGAGTCACTTCTGGGGTGTGAGTTTTCAGTTGCATAATGTCCTGGGGACCATTCAGGCTTGTTCGCATTTTGTGTTCCTCACGTGTGCCCCAAAGAATGAGGTGATTTGGTAAAATGCTATGCCCAAGATTACTATCTGAGTGCCGGCGATGGTGTGGTTCAAATAGCTTAGGCTATCACCTCATTATGTCCGGTCGTGATGGTCAAGTGGATTAAGGCGTCTTGTACATACCAGTTGCGTTGCTCCTGGGAGTATGGGTTCGAGTCACTTCTGGGGTGTGAGTTTTCAGTTGCATATTGTCCGGGGGACCATTCAGGCTTGTTCGCATTTTGTGTTCCTCACGTGTGCCCCAAAGAATGAGGTGATTTGGTAAAATGCTATACCCAAGATTACTATCCGAGTGCCGGCGGTGGGGTGGTTCAAATAGCTTAGGCTATCACCTCATTATGTCCGGTCTTGATGGTCAAGTGGATTAAGGCGTCTTGTACATACCAGTTGCGTTGCTCCTGGGAGTATGGGTTCAAGTCACTTCTGGGGTGTGAGTTTTCAGTTGCATATTGTCCTGGGGACCATTCAGGGCTTGTTCGCATTTTGTGTTCCTCACGTAGGCCCCAAAGAATGAGGTGATTTGGTAAAATGCTATGCCCAAGATTACTATCCGAGTGCCGGCGGTGGGGTGGTTCAAATAGCTTAGGCTATCACCTCATTATGTCCGGTCGTGATGGTCAAGTGGATTAAGGCGTCTTGTACATACCAGTTGCGTTGCTCCTGGGAGTATGGGTTTGAGTCACTTCTGGGGTGTGAGTTTTCAGTTGCATATTGTCCTGGGGACCATTCAGGCTTGCTCGCATTTTGTGTTCCTCACGTGTGCCCCAAAGAATGAGGTGATTTGGTAAAATGCTATGCCCAAGATTACTATCCGAGTGCCGGCGGTGGGGTGGTTCAAATAGCTTAGGCTATCACCTCATTATGTCCGGTCGTGATGGTCAAGTGGATTAAGGCGTCTTGTACATACCAGTTGCGTTGCTCCTGGGAGTATGGGTTCGAGTCACTTCTGGGGTGTGAGTTTTCAGTTGCATATTGTCCGGGGGACCATTCAGGCTTGTTCGCATTTTGTGTTCCTCACGTGTGCCCCAAAGAATGAGGTGATTTGGTAAAATGCTATGCCCAAGATTACTATCCGAGTGCCGGCAGGTGGGGTGGTTCAAATAGCTTAGGCTATCACCTCATTATATCCGGTCGTGATGGTCAAGTGGATTAAGGCGTCTTGTACATACCAAGTTGCGTTGCTCCTGGGAGTATGGGTTCGAGTCACTTCTGGGGTGTGAGTTTTCAGTTGCATATTGTCCTGGGGACCATTCAGGCTTGTTCGCATTTTGTGTTCCTCACGTGTGCCCCAAAGAATGAGGTGATTTGGTAAAATGCTATGCCCAAGATTACTATCCGAGTGCCGGTGGTGGGGTGGTTTAAATAGCTTAGGCTATCACCTAATTATGTCCGGTCGTGATGGTCAAGTGGATTAAGGCGTCTTGTACATACCAGTTGAGTTGCTCCTGGGAGTATGGGTTCGAGTCACTTCTGGGGTGTGAGTTTTCAGTTGCATAATGTCCTGGGGACCATTCAGGCTTGTTCGCATTTTGTGTTCCTCACGTGTGCCCCAAAGAATGAGGTGATTTGGTAAAATGCTATGCCCAAGATTACTATCTGAGTGCCGGCGATGGTGTGGTTCAAATAGCTTAGGCTATCACCTCATTATGTCCGGTCGTGATGGTCAAGTGGATTAAGGCATCTTGTACATACCAGTTGCGTTGCTCCTGGGAGTATGGGTTCGAGTCACTTCTGGGGTGTGAGTTTTCAGTTGCATATTGTCCTGGGGACCATTCAGGCTTGTTCGCATTTTGTGTTCCTCACGTGTGCCCCAAAGAATGAGGTGATTTGGTAAAATGCTATACCCAAGATTACTATCCGAGTGCCGGGGGTGGGATGGTTCAAATAGCTTAGGCTATCACCTCATTATGTCCGGTCTTGATGGTCAAGTGGATTAAGGCGTCTTGTACATACCAGTTGCATTGCTCCTGGGAGTATGGGTTCAAGTCACTTCTGGGGTGTGAGTTTTCAGTTGCATATTGTCCTGGGGACCATTCAGGGTTGTTCGCATTTTGTGTTCCTCACGTAGGCCCCAAAGAATGAGGTGATTTGGTAAAATGCTATGCCCAAGATTACTATCCGAGTGCCGGCGGTGGGGTGGTTCAAATAGCTTAGGCTATCACCTCATTATGTCCGGTCGTGATGGTCAAGTGGATTAAGGCGTCTTGTACATACCAGTTGCGTTGCTCCTGGGAGTATGGGTTTGATTCACTTCTGGGGGTGTGAGTTTTCAGTTGCATATTGTCCTGGGGACCATTCAGGCTTGCTCGCATTTTGTGTTCCTCACGTGTGCCCCAAGGAATGAGGTGATTTGGTAAAATGCTATGCCCAAGATTACTATCCGAGTGCCGGCGGTGGGGTGGTTCAAATAGCTTAGGCTATCACCTCATTATGTCCGGTCGTGATGGTCAAGTGGATTA